>NC_091285.1:414187064-414487064 GCF_032444005.1 Ranitomeya imitator
ACCCTGGCCTGTATCTGTGTCCTATGTCTCTTGATTCAGACAGCCAGGGGGGCTTCGTACCCTGGTCTGAATCCTTGTTTCTGTGCTTTGTCCCGTTCCTGACCCTGTCTGAACTTAGTCCTATACCTGTGTCCGTTTGTATCCCTGTCAGTAGCCTTTCCTATTCTGCTGTGTTCACTCCTTCTGCTCTTTGCTCCACCTCCTGACCTCTGCTCTTTGCTCCGCCTCCTGCATCTCTTATCTTTGCTGCGCCTCCTGCGTCTCTGTTCTGCTTCCTGTGGCTCTGCTCTTTGCTCCGCCTCCTGCGGTTCTGCTCTTTGCTCTGTCTCCTGCGGCTCTGCTCTTTGCTCTGCCTCCTGCGGCTCTGCTCTTTGTTCCGCCTCCTGCGGCACTTATCTTTGCTCCACCTTCTGCGGCTCTGCTCTTTGCTCAGCCTCCTGCAGTTCTGCTCCTTGCTCCGCCTCCTGCGACTCTGCTCTGCCTCCTGCAGCTCTACTCTTTGCTCTGCCTCCTGCATCTCTGCTCTGCTGCCTGTGGTTCTGCTCTTTGCTCCGCCTCCTGTGGTTCTGCTCTTTGCTCCACATCCTGTGGCTCTGCTCTTTGCTCCACCTCCTGTAGTTCTGCTCTTTGCTCCGCCTCCTGCGGCTCTGCTCTTTGCTCCACCTCCTGCGTTTCTGCTCTACTCCCTTCTCGCCTTCTGCGGCTCTGTTCTGCTCTCCACATCATGCGGCTTTGCTCCGCTCCGCACCCTGTGTGTCCTTGTCCTTCCAGTCTGTACTGGTTCCTACCTGCTCCCTTATCCTACTCATTCCAGCCTGTGTTCCTATGTCTCCTGAAACAGTTCCTGTTCCTCCAGTCTGAACTGGTTCCTAACAGTTCCTGTCCCTCTAGTCTGAACTGGTTCCTATCTGTTCCTTACTCATACCTGCCTATGTTCCTGTCCTACCCGAACCAGTTCCAGTCCTGCTAGCTGTGCCCACCTGCCTGCCTAGAGTGCCAGCCATGCTCGCTTGCCTGCCTAGAGTGCCCGCCTGTCTGCTAAGAGTGCCCGCCTACCTGCCAGAGTGCCAACCGTGCACGTCTGCCTGCCAGAGTGCCAGCCATGTCCACCTGCCTGCCAGAGTGCCAGCCGTGTCTGCCTGCCTGCCAGAGTGCCAGCCATGCCCCCCAGAGTACCAGCTGTGCCTATCCGTACTTGCTTGCACCTGTCACTTGAGTTTTGTTCCTCAGTGGGATCAGCTGCCACAGCCAGACACTGCCATGGAGTGGTACCTGGCAGCTACCTGCCACACAAGCCTGACCTCACCATTAGAGGCTCCAGTGAACACCAAGGTAGCTGATTAGTCACGCCCCTTCCAGGGTAGTCTAGTTTGTGGCATAGTAGGGCCACAATCCCATACTCACGCCACCCAGTCAGGGCGCAAGCGAGACAGTGATCATGCACTGAAACTTGTCATTACACATGTTGGCATGGCTTCGTGAGTAGCAGAGGGCAGTAGTTGAATACCAGCTACAACATGCCCGTTGATATTCCGGCTAACTGAAAATGTGGAAAAGTTATCTCACCACCCCTTCCACTTAACCTGTGAATAATGGCTTGAAGAACAGTTGTGAACAATAAAAAGGGATATGCCTCTGTAACAATAAGCATCCAGACATCCAAGAGATCCAGAGATCCAAAGAACCAGAGACTCTTTACAAAACCTCAGCCAGAAACACTCTACGGGATAGCTGCAGATCATGGCTGCATCACAAGGAACAATGATTTCACATTCTACAGAATGCCAACTTAGGGGACCATGGCCCCAGCTGAAAGAATACAGATCTGCTCCATTGACCATCACTGAACCCATTGATACATTCGGGGTAGTCAGGATTTGGACCCACCGGTCACCAGAGCCCCATGTGTTGTGAATTCTGTTGTCGGGCTCCCTCCTGTGGTCATGAATGGTACTTCGGCTGGTTCTGTCCATGGACTTCCTCTGGTGGGTGTTTCTGAGTTTCCTTCCACAGGTGACGAGGTTAATTCGTTAGCTGGCTGCTCTATTTAACTCCACTTAGATCTTTGCTCCAGGCCACCTGTCAATGTTCCAGTATTGGTCTTGTTCACTCCTGGATCGTTCTTGTGACCTGTCTTCCCAGCAGAAGCTAAGTTCCAGCTTGTATTTCTTTTGTTTGCTATTTTTCTGTCCAGCTTGCTATTTTTATTGTTCTCTTGCTTGCTGGAAGCTCTGGGACGCAGAGGGAGCGCCTCCGCACCGTGAGTCGGTGCGGAGGGTCTTTTTGCGCCCTCTGCGTGGTCTTTTTGTAGGTTTTTGTGCTGACCGCAAAGTAACCTTTCCTATCCTCGGTCTGTTCAGTAAGTCGGGCCTCACTTTGCTAAAACTATTTCATCTCTGTGTTTGTATTTTCATCTTTACTCACAGTCATTATATGTGGGGGGCTGCCTTATCCTTTGGGGAATTTCTCTGAGGCAAGGTAGGCTTTATTTTTCTATCTTCAGGGCTAGCTAGTTCCTTAGGCTGTGCCGAGTTGCATAGGGAGCGTTAGGCGCAATCCACGGCTATTTCTAGTGTGTTTGATAGGATTAGGGATTGCGGTCAGCAGAGTTCCCATGTCCCAGAGCTCGTCCTTTATTATCAGTAACTATCAGGTCATTCCGTGTGCTCTTAACCACCAGGTCCATTATTGTCCTGACCACCAGGTCATAACAGTACAGGTGGCCCAAAGTACTAATGCACCTCAATAGAGGGATGAGAGAAGTTCTGAGACCATTTTTTTTTCTTTGCAGTGTGTTTTGTCTCTCTTTTCCCCTTTACCTCTGGGTGGTTCAGGACACTGGTGTAAACATGGACATTCAAGGTCTGTCCTCTTGGATAGATAATCTCACTACAAGGGTACAAAACATTCAAGATTGTGTGGTTCAGAATCTGATGTCAGAGCCTAGGATTCCAATTCCTGATTTGTTTTTTGGTGATAGATCTAAGTTCTTGAATTTCAAAAATAATTGTAAATTGTTTCTTGCCTTGAAACCTCGCTCCTCAGGCGACCCTGTTCAACAAGTAAAGATCATTATTTCTTTGTTACGTGGTGACCCTCAAGACTGGGCATTTTCCCTTGCGCCAGGAGATCCGGCATTGCGTGATGTTGATGCATTTTTCCTGGCGCTTGGATTGCTTTATGACGAACCTAATTCAGTGGATCAGGCAGAGAAAATCTTGCTGGCTCTGTGTCAGGGTCAGGATGAAGCGGAGATATATTGTCAGAAGTTTAGAAAGTGGTCTGTGCTCACTCAGTGGAATGAATGTGCCCTGGCAGCAATCTTCAGAAAGGGTCTCTCTGAAGCCCTTAAGGATGTCATGGTGGGATTTCCCATGCCTGCTGGTCTGAATGAGTCTATGTCCTTGGCCATTCAGATCGATCGACGCTTGCATGAGCGTAAAGCTGTGCACCATTTGGCGGTACTATCTGAGCATGGGCCTGAGCCTATGCAATGTGATAGGACTTTGACCAGAGCTGAACGGCAAGAACACAGACGTCGGAATGGGCTATGTTTTTACTGTGGTGATTCCACTCATGCTATCTCCGATTGTCCTAAGCGCACTAAGCGGTTCGCTAGGTCTGCCACCATTGGTACGGTACAGTCTAAATTTCTATTGTCTGTTACTCTGATTTGCTCTTTGTCATCCTATTCTGTTATGGCATTTGTGGATTCAGGCGCTGCCCTGAATTTGATGGACTTGGAGTATGCAAGGCGCTGTGGTTTTTTCTTGGAGCCCTTGCAGTATCCTATTCCATTGAGAGGAATTGATGCTGCGCCTTTGGCCAAGAATAAGCCTCAGTACTGGACCCAATTGACCATGTGCATGGCTCCTGCACATCAGGAGGATATCCGCTTTCTGGTGTTGCATAATCTGCATGATGTGGTCGTTTTGGGGTTGCCATGGCTACAGGTTCATAATCCAGCATTGGACTGGAAATCTATGTCTGTGTCCAGCTGGGGTTGCCAGGGGGTACATGGTGATGTTCCATTTTTGTCTATTTCGTCTTCCACTCCTTCTGAAGTTCCAGAGTTTTTGTCGGATTATCGGGATGTATTTGATGAGCACAAAGCCAGTGCCCTACCTCCTCATAGGGATTGCGATTGTGCAATTAATTTGATTCCTGGTAGTAAGTTTCCTAAGGGCCGATTGTTCAATTTATCTGTGCCAGAACATGCCGCTTTGTGGAGTTATATAAAGGAATCCTTGGAGAAAGGCCATATTTGCCCGTCGTCATCACCGTTAGGAGCAGGGTTCTTTTTTGTGGCCAAGAAGGATGGTTCTTTGAGACCTTGTATTGATTGCTCCAGGCCACCTGTCAATGTTCCAGTATTGGTCTTGTTCACTCCTGGATCGTTCTTGTGACCTGTCTTCCCAGCAGAAGCTAAGTTCCAGCTTGTATTACTTTTGTTTGCTATTTTTCTGTCCAGCTTGCTATTTTTATTGTTCTCTTGCTTGCTTCCAGCTCTGGGACGCAGAGGGAGCGCCTCCGCACCGTGAGTCGGTGCGGAGGGTCTTTTTGCGCCCTCTGCGTGGTCTTTTTGTAGGTTTTTGTGCTGACCGCAAAGTAACCTTTCCTATCCTCGGTCTGTTCAGTAAGTCGGGCCCCACTTTGCTAAAACTATTTCATCTCTGTGTTTGTATTTTCATCTTTACTCACAGTCATTATATGTGGGGGGCTGCCTTTTCCTTTGGGGAATTTCTCTGAGGCAAGGTAGGCTTTATTTTTCTATCTTCAGGGCTAGCTAGTTCCTTAGGCTGTGCCGAGTTGCATAGGGAGCGTTAGGCTCAATCCACGGCTATTTCTAGTGTGTTTGATAGGAGTAGGGATTGCGGTCAGCAGAGTTCCCATGTCCCAGAGCTCGTCCTTTATTATCAGTAACTATCAGGTCATTCCGTGTGCTCTTAACCACCAGGTCCATTATTGTCCTGACCACCAGGTCATAACACCCATGGATACATTTGGGGTAGTCAGCATCTGAATCCACCGGTCACCTGAGCCCCATGGATACGTTTGAGAAAACCAGGATTGGGACCCACTGGTCACCTGGCTTCATGAAGATGTTCGGAGAAGCCAGGTTGTGACCCTTTGGTCACCTGGCCTTGTACCGCAAAGGACTGTCAGTCTCCTAAGCTTGTCGTTACCTCCTCTCTGTGCATGTCACAGGTGGGGTTAGTCAGCCCTGCAAGCTCTGAAATCACAGGTGCTCTTATCCCGACGAGTCAGCGGAAGGGTGAGACTCTGTAATTTGCACCTTCTTGGGTATTTTTCTGGGACTGTCATATTGTTATTTGCCTGTTTTGTGGTTCAATTAAGTGTTAGCTCACTATTTTACCCTTGTCTGAGTAGTATTATGCCCCACAGTAAAAGGAGAGCAGGCGTTCAGTGCAGGGCCGGACTGGCCATTTGGCAATTCTGGCAAATGCCAGAAGGGCCTGTTTGGTCATGGGCTTCCTTGTCTGCAACGTTGTTAAACGAATTGGTGTTCTCAAGATACCCATACTGTTAAGAGTTGTGATGGAGCACAAAGTTGCTGACTCCATCACTTATTCCAGCAGGCTACGGATATCATTAGAAATATTGGTCTTGTAGAAAATCTTACTTTCCTCCATCCAGGGTAATATTCGTAATATATCCCATTTTGTTCATGAGGATGGGGATAACGTGGGCCTGTGTGATTTCAAATGCTAGGACTGAATTTCAGCCCCTATCCATACCTGGTTCAGTGGGATGATCCCTGGTTTATGCGGACTCGAGCCAGCGGACTAGAGCACAGATGCAGGATGATCTTAATAGGCTGGGAAAGGCCATGGATATTGGCCCCTTCCAGACAAATAAAACCAGCTCTCAACTGTACCAGAAATGGTGCATCTATTAGATGCACCAATTTTGGAGCTTAGACTTGACTCTTCCCACTTGCCCTGCTGCGTTGTCAAGAGGGGTAATGGTTTTGGGGTTGATGTCGGCTGTGCAATGTCCGCTGAGATCAAGCCCATGGATTAGTAATTGAGAGGTGTCTGTCCGACACCCCCATTACTAACCCCGTAGTCAAAAGTGATAAGCACACACAGAGAAAAATCTTTTAATTGTAAAAAGCACTCCTCAAACTTCTTTTACCCATTCATTATCATACAAAAAAATAATTCAAAGTGTTCCACTGTAAGTCCATCCCATGTCCCACGATGATCCTCAACTCTGCTATATCAGGATGCTGTGCTGATCGGTCATATCAGTAATGTGACTGATCAGTACGGCTGCCAGAATACACTAACTGTAGAGTGAGAATGGGGCTTCAATGATGAATGGTGATGTAATTAAGGTAAACGTAGGTCACAAGTGGCGGTTCTCACAGTAACCTCTGTGTGAGTTGGCCATGTGTGACCTGCGGTAACCTTTCTGATGTCGGGGAGTGATTTTTACAATGAACCCCTTTCTGACATCAGGCATAATAGTACACTGATGTCGGACTCCCCCTGTTTGTCCGGGCACATGTCAGCTCCGTGATTGGCAGGTAATTCCCGCTGAAAAACAGCTGCAAAACATGCAGGGCAGGGAATCAAGCATGGCGAGTGAGTATTCAGATACTCAATGGAGTATCGAGCGTCTTGAGCACCATGATGCTCAATCGAGTAACAAACAGTGTCAAGCATGTACACCCATCACTAGAAGTCACACAAAGTATTGATTTAGGTTTCTCTTTTGTTCATTCACTTTGTATCTTGTTAATTGATGAAAACTAAACTATTAATATTTTATATTATTTAAAGAGTTTTTACTTTGCAGCATTTTATTTCCACACCTGCCTAAAACTTTTGCATAATACTGTATGCTTCTTCATGTTACTTATATTCAAAATAATACTGTGTAGTCCATTTAAGGGTTAACTGGCCACATTATAGTAAAAGCAGTTTTATTTAACACATCTCATGTCACAACCCCCTCCCTAAACTCCTCTCAAACTTCACTGAGTTCTGGACTCCCTGGTGAATAACAATACGGTTGTGGTTACACCTCAATGAGCATTTTATTCATAAGTTACAACAGAGCTAAATACAAGCCCTGGGAAAACAGTGAGCAGAAATGACAGAGTGGTGAATGGGGTGACATCAACTTCTCCCCCACAATGATTCCCTCCAAAAACCACTCCCTGAGCACACACCCATTCTGCAAAATCATCACATCCCTATTCACATGAACTGGGATGAGGTCATTGCTCAGAGAGGAAGAACACACAACATACAGCCTCACACACACACACACACACACACACACACACACACACACACACACACACACACACACACACACAGACACACACAGACATAGACACAACCAAAACACACAGACACAACCATACAAGCAACAATAACACACAACCACACGCACAATCACAACACACAACCACAACACACAGACACAACCACAACACACACAGACACATCCACAACACAAGACACACACACAACCACACAGACACACGACCACACAGCCAGACACACACTTTGGGCCTTATTGTTAGTATAGAATTCTTAAAGAGGTATTCAGCATTTGTCACCTCTACTTGAGGACATAGATGGTGATTTAAAGGGGTGTTCCGGACTGAAAAGACTGCAGTCACTCTACATGACTGCAGGTGCACACTGTCACGATTCCCCTGTATATGCCGAGTGAGTGGGCAGTCAAATAACTGCATGAATGCAATTTACATACTTGTGGCCATGTCCTGACTAGTCACTTCCAGCTTCTCTCAATTCTCCTCTATAGGGACAAGATGAATGAGACAAGTCGACATGAGACCATAAGAATTTAAATTGCATGCATGTGGTTAGCTGAGCGCTTGCTCAGATCATACACGAGAATCGTGACAGTAGGCGCACTACACACATTCACACAATTTGTCTCTACTTAGATTGGAAAACCTCTTTATAGGGAATCTTCCACCCCTTGGGACCTTTTTTAACCTATTAATATTGGCATACAGGTGATGGAATGGTTAAACTAGTCTTACCTGTATGCTCATATCTGGAGTCTTATTGTTGATAGATCTTTTATTTCTTTATGCTAATTATTTCTTTCAGGCTCTGGGGCGTGCAGTGCCAGGAAGAAAACTCTGCCTCCTTGCTTTAGATGTGTACCACCCCCCTCCCATCAACATCACAGTGCCATGTGACGTGTAGTGGTAGCCCCGGAGTCATGCGCCTGTGCCCTTCAATTCGGCGATTACGCAGTACCTATTTCGCCCTTCTATGGGCATTGGCTTTATCGTTCTACTGCACAGGTGCCGAAAGTCATGAGTATGCCTGACATTCGCAAATACCCCCAGGGTGTAATAACATGATTAGTGGGACAACCAGTCTGGAGAAACCAGCTTTCCCTCTATTAGTCTGATGCTAATTAACATATCGCAAATGGATTTCTAAAAATATTTTTTTACATATATTGCAATCAAATATACTATATAAGGGGTGTGTTAAGACGGCTATTAACATAAGGATAAATACATGGTGGCGGTTTGGGTGGCATAGGAAAGTTTTCAAATTCACTTTAATATTAGATCCAAAAGGCTTTAACTGCTAGGAACCCCACAGATTGCTCAGCTAACCTGCACGGGACTATCAAAAATGTTAGGCTGAGTTTAAAGTGAATCTGTCACCACATTTGACCTATCTAAACTATTAATAAGGGCATACAGATTATATATAGCTGAAAAAAGTCCTCTCTTTGTGTCTTATATCAGATGCCTTGTTGTTGAAAAATGATCTTTTATCACTTTATGTAAATTAACTCTTCCAACCTATGGGGAGGATGGGGCCCGGAAGATAACTCTGCCTCCAGAGCTTATTTTACATGACAAGGGAGATACCAGTGTGATGTGTAATGGTTACCAATGTTACCAGTGTGATGTGTAATGGCTGCTCTCTTGATCTCACTGTAGAGCTGTGTGTGATTATTACTGACACATCTGCAAACAGGCAATCCCTGCATGTGTTCAGGTTGTCAAGCAGCCGCAAATCATGCAGCTGCGGAGACAAAAACATAAACTACGAGCACACCCAAAATACTTAGAGAACACCCAAGCATGTTCGGAAAACCCGAGTAACGAGCACACTCGCTCATCACTACCCTCAACCTTTGTAACACAAAAGGAACATGTTCCTGATGAGAGTCCAAATCTGGCTAGAAAATTAGAATATCATCAATGTAAATCACAATATATCTTCCAATGCAATCAAAAAAATATCATTCATAAAATTTTGAAACTCAGATGATGCATTGGATAATCCAAATGGCATGACAAGTTTTTCAAATAGACCCTCAGACGTTAAAAATGCAGTTTTCCACTCATCACCCTTCTGGGTGTGTTTCAAATTGTAAGCCCATCTTTATTTTTTTACAAATAAAAGTCTGACAGATACAGGGGAGGAGGAAGGACGGATATGACCTTCAAATTTTTGTTTACATATTCTTTCATGGTGGTCTGATCAGGCCCAGACAAATTGTGAAGGCGAACTTTAGGCAATTTGGCTTTAGGAATAAGATCAATAGCACAATTATAAGGATGGGGCGGTAGTATCTACGTCTCTTTTTCCGAGAACACATCTTAGTAGTCCTTCAGTTACAATTCAATAACAAGATTGTGAATCTGCAACCATGGAAGTCACAGTACCAACCCAGCAGGTAAATTATCCAAAACAAAAGAGGATATGGATTTATAGTGGAGTGCTCCCACTTGGATTGTATTGTTGCATCGTTACCCTCTTGACCAAATTGTCACCCAAACTCAGACGTTCTCCCAATGGTTTGCTAACCTGAGGACAAGTTGGGCAATTTTTGAGAAAATGTCCATGGAGACCACAGTACAGAATCCAAGATCTTGTCTACATCTTTTCTCCACAACACAAAGACTGACAACTCTATACTCCAATGGCTCCACCTCCGGTAAGTGGATCTGCTCCAGGGAAGTATAACAGGTAGTCTGCTGTTCAACGCGTCTCTCACGGATTCTGTGGTCTATTTGTATGGCCTGGGTCATGGCCTCCGCCAGAGAACAAGGGGTGTCATGAAGGACCAAAGCAGCCTCAAGGGTTTCGGAAAGCCTGACAACTGCTTGTTCCACAGAATTTCATTACACCACTGCTTTAACTCAGTACAGTAGTCCTCAGCTGTGCGACCCCCCTTCCCCTTGTGCCAGGTGCACGATTTTTGCCTCAGCGACCTGGATCCTGTCGGGCTTATCATATATCAGACCTAACCTGTCAAAAGGGTGTCAATAAAAAATGTTCTGGGGCTTGTGGGGACAAGGAAAATGCCCAGGTCTAAGGACTCCCTCGCAGTAGGGACATGATTATTCCCACCCACTGGAACTCCTCCTCTGATGACCGGGGCGCAGAGTAAAAAATAAACGACATCTTTCCCTGAATGCCATAAACTGGCCTTTCTCTTCCGAAAATGTATCAAGGAGAGCCATTACAGGTTTGGGAGAGACCAACTGTACATTAGAGGATACGGACGTCACAGCCACTGCCCGCAGTGGATGACTGTGAGGATATGGCCACTTACTAAGGACTATAGGACGAATGGACATAGAGCAGAGTCCACAGCTCTAAGAGATAGAGACTTTTTCCAGCACGGAGCATCGGGTGCGTTGATATTGTGGTGTATTATTAGATATTTTCTTGCTGTGTTTTATTAGTGATTTGCTTGCTTGTCAGTTCTTTCACATGAAACAATATTTACATCCAGTGACAGGAAGAAGAGCAGGCTAGATCTTATGTAAACCTAAAGGTACCTTCACACTCAGCGACGCTGCAGCGATACCGACAACGATGTCGATCGCTGCAGCGTCGCTGTTTGGTCGCTGGAGAGCTGTCACACAGACAGCTCTCCAGCGACCAACGATCCCGAGGTCCCCGGGTAACCAGGGTAAACATCGGGTTACTAAGCGCAGTGCCGCGCTTAGTAACCCGATGTTTACCCTGGTTACCAGCGTAAAAGTAAAAAAAGCACAGCGGCCGGAAAGCAGAGCGGTGACGTCACCGCTCTGCTTTCCGGCTGACCGACGCTCACAGTCAGTGCAGGAGGAGTGCAGAGAAGCTGAGCGCCGGGGACAGACAGCGGTAGGTAAGTATGTACTGTTTTTTTTTTTTTTTTACTTTTACGCTGGTAACCAGGGTACACATTGGGTTACTAAGCGCGGCCCTGCGCTTAGTAACCCGATGTTTACCCTGGTTACCAGTGAAGACATCGCTGGATCGGTGTCACACACGCCCATCCAGCGATGTCTGCAGGGAGTCCAGCGACGAAATAAAGTTCTGGACTTTCCTCAGCGACCAACGATCTCCCAGCAGGGGCCTGATCGTTGGTCGCTGTCACACAGAACAATTTCCTTAACGATATCGTTGCTACGTCACAAAAAGCAACGATATCGTTAACGATATCGTTATGTGTGAAGGTACCTTAAGGTCATACAATAGATTGCTTAAGGTAAATGTAAAACAATCAAGCAATCATCCTATCAATCCCCAGTGTATCTCAAGGTCTCAATCCATTGTTCTTCCAGCCTAGACCCAGGGGAGCCGTCACCACAGAGGGTCTCACATGCAGTCCCAGGTAATGGAATATGCTTCATTCTGTGAGCTAAAGGAAAATGTTTAAAGGTACCTTCACACTGAACAACATTACAACAATAACGATAGCGATCCGTGACGTTGCAGCGTCCTGGATAGCGATATCGTTGTGTTTGACACGCAGCAGCGATCTGGATCCTGCTGTGACATCGCTGGTCGGAGCTAGAAGGCCAGAACTTTATTTTGTCGCTGGATCACCCGCTGACATCGCTGGTAACCAGGGTAAATATCGGGTTACTAAGCGCAGGGCCGCGCTTAGTAACCCGATGTTTACCCTGGTTACCATTGTAAATCTTAAAAAAACAAAACACTACATACTTACATTCCGGTGTCTGTCACGTCCCTCGCCGTCAGCTTCCCGCACTGACTGTGAGCGCCGGCCGTAAAGCACAACGGTGACGTCACCGCTGTGCTCTGCTTTACGGCCGGCCGGTGCTCACAGTCAGTGCGGGAAGCTGACGGCGAGGGAAGTGACAGACACCGGAATGTGAGTATGTAGTGTTTTTATTTTTTTTTACATTTACAATGGTAACGGGGGTAAACATCGGGTTACTAAGCGCGGCCCTGCGCTTAGTAACCCGATGTTTACCCTGGTTACCCGGGGACTTCGGCATCGTTGGTCGCTGGAGAGCTGTCTGTGTGACAGCTCTCCAGCGACCACACAAGGACTTTCCAACGATCACGGCCAGGTCGTATCGCTGGTCGTGATCGTTGGAAAGTTGCTGAGTGTGACGGTACCTTTAGGGTGAGGGAGAAAAAGACACAGAGGCTGAATCAGGTAGTTGTTGGAGTGTTGGAGTGCCTTCGAAGGGAGAGGATCCAAGCTGGGATGGATGGATGTTCTATGGAGTTTTGGAGATGGTTTGCCAGCTGGGCTGGATCATCCTGCTATGTTTGAGGGATCTGTCGTCTGGATTTTCAAATTTTCTTAAGGATTATTGATCCTGGATACATGGACGTTGGTTGTGATATTTGTTGCTTTTAGGAGCCTGGACTGTGACTACAGACTATATTGGTGGGAGATATGAAATCTGTGGGCCAACCAAAAGTTGGGAGACAGTGAGTATCGCCTGTTACCTGGTCAGTGGGACTATCGACCCCGGGAAAGGGATTTTGTGTATTGAGGACATTGTATTTTGGCCATCAACCTGGATTTGTTGTACAACCATGGATGTATGAAATAAAAATAGTTGCATCGTTAACCTGCCTAGGTGATTTTTCTAATCCACAAACTCAGATCATCACAATTACTCGGAGGTCTTCATCAAATCATCTGACCTTGCAACTGATATTGTGATGACTCCGGACTCTGGCATCCCTTAGCCAGATCCTGAGTCATCTGCATCAGATTCGCCACCTGGTTGCATAGTGTGTGAAAAGGCTCCATACTGGCAACAAAAGAGAAATGTATTGGCCAGACGTAACGGCCAAACCGTGAGATGGGATAGTCAGGAGTCTGAGGTCAAAAGCCAAGAACATACATACGTTATAAACAGAAGGAAGAGACAAAGGCGTAGTCAGGTAACGTTCCAAGGTCAGAATACCAGGAGGATAGCGTATCAGAGCAGAAGGGTTTAAACAGATGGATAGTCCAAGGTCAGGCAACAAAAGATCTACAAACAGAACTCAAGGCACAGAGAGACATAGTAACATAGTAACATAGTTAGTAAGGCCGAAAAAAGACATTTGTCCATCCAGTTCAGCCTATATTCCATCATAATAAATACCCAGATCTACGTCCTTCTACAGAACCTAATAATTGTATGATACAATATTGTTCTGCTCCAGGAAGACATCCAGGCCTCTCTTGAACCCCTCGACTGAGTTCGCCATCACCACCTCCTCAGGCAAGCAATTCCAGATTCTCACTGCCCTAACAGTAAAGAATCCTCTTCTATGTTGGTGGAAAAACCTTCTCTCCTCCAGACGCAAAGAATGCCCCCAAACCACAAACCACACAGTAGCTGAATGTACATCTGGAAGAGGTCTGGGAGTAGCAGCCCAGTTAAGTAGCATTGCAATCACCTGGGATAATGAACACTTGGAGACAGCCAGCGCCTCCCAGTCTCAGATTGAACGGTCGAGCTGTCAATCAACACAGTGACAGCTCAGCATGCCCCTGCACCAGACTGGATGATTGAGCTGTCAACCAAAGTGCTAACAGCTTCAGCATGCCCCTGGGCCAGTTTAGACGCCTGAGTTGTCAGTAAAGGTACCGTCACACTAGACGATATCGCTAGCGATCCGTGACGTTGCAGCGTCCTGGCTAGCGATATCGTCCAGTGTGACAGGCAGCAGCGATCAGGCCCCTGCTGTGATGTCGCTGGTCGGGACAGAAAGGCCAGAACTTTATTTCGTCGCTGGCTCTCCCGCTGACATCGCTGAATCGGCGTGTGTGACGCCGATTCAGCGATGTCTTCACTGGTAACCAGGGTAAACATCGGGTTACTAAGCGCAGGGCCGCGCTTAGTAACCCGATGTTTACCCTGGTTACCATCGTTAAAGTAAAAAAAACAAACACTACATACTTACATTCCGGTGTCTGTCCCCGGCGCTGGGCTTCTCTGCTCTGGCTGTGAGCGCCGGGCAGCCGGAAAGCACAGCAGTGACATCACCGCTCTGCTTTCCGGCCGCTGTGCTCACAGTCAGAGCAGAGAAGCCCAGCGCCGAGGACAGACAGCGGTAGGTAAGTATGAAGCGTTTGTTTTTTTTACTTTAACGATGGTAACCAGGGTAAACATCGGGTTACTAAGCGCGGCCCTGCGCTTAGTAACCCGATGTTTACCCTGGTTACCGGCATCGTTGGTCGCTGGAGAGCTGTCTGTGTGACAGCTCTCCAGCGACCAAACAGCGACGCTGCAGCGATCCGGATCGTTGTCGGTATCGCTGCAGCGTCGCTTAGTGTGACGGTACCTTAACTGCATCCCTGACACACTCATGGTTGGAACCGTGTCAGATATCTGCGATATGATGTCTTATTCCAGAGAAATCCATGTTTTACTTATATGTAAATGAGCTGTTCAGGGCTATGGGCAGGACACTGATCTGCATGAAAATCTGCCTCCAAAGTTTATTTTTTATAAAAGGGGGCGAGGCAGTGCACATCTAGTTGGAATGTGGCTGGGAGCAGACTCGGACTGCCCCACAGAAGAATAGGAGGATCCTTCTGTGGGCCCATATACAGGGATGGGTTCTCCACGCCACTTATATGGGAAGTAGCTGGCACAATACAGGTTTCACTATGTACAGACAAAGGTATCATCTCAACATTCATTTAACAAACTTTCCCCTTTATTATTATATAAAGGCAAATTTGTGAATGAGGGTAATGTGATATTTGCATGTAGCTGAACAGTGGGCTACCGGACTCAGTGTTCCTTGAGGGCCCTTGGCATCCCAGTCTGGCACAGGCTGGGAGTATGCATATTGCATACTTGCAGTCACATGACCTCCCCCTCCCAACACCGGAAAATCTCGACAGTGCGCGCTGTTCACGATGTGAGGACATAGAGTCTCTGCAGACTTTTGTGCCAAACCCGGACAACTCGTTTAGCTTCTAGGTAAAATAGATCTCTTAATTCACCATCCATTTTTCTTCCTTGTGAAGAAAACAGATGAATGCTGGATATATGATCTCAACCTTATCTGCATACAACTCTGGAACATGTGTTAGGCTACGGTCACACTACAGTATCAGTATTTGGTCAGTATTTTACATCAGTATTTGTAATTCAAAACCAGGAGTGGAACAAATAGAGGAAAAGTATAATAGAAACATATGCACCACTTCTGCATTTATCACCCACTCCTGGTTTTGGCTTACCAATACTGATGTAAAATACTGACCAAATACTGATAGTGTGAATGTGGCGTAAGGCAAAATGTACATTGCATTTACAATAAAAACAGTGTAATAATAACATAATTATTACAATTTCCAAGTTATTCGGCTCTGTTCATATAATTGTGTCCAACTTCTGTTCTCAGTTATATTTTTATGGTGTCAAAAAGAGATAAAGAGAAGCAACATTATGCATTAAAGCTGTAGGAAAATCTTCCAACTCATACAGAGATCAATTTAACTAACATCCGTATGATAACAGCTATATGATGGTGTTGATAAACGTTTTGAAGCTTTACTTTACTCTCTACATACGGTACAAACTTGCAGAAATTATGTGAGCCAGATGTCAGGAACTGCTTATCTTGTTGAATCTACTGCCACCTAGTGAAAAACCACATTATATGCAGGGGCACCTCTGTTTTTAAAAAAATATTTAAAGGGAACCTGATAGGTCCCTTGTGCTCTCTAAGGCTAGGGTCACATTGCGTTAGGGCAGTCCGTTTAGCGCATAGCGCTACGGACTGCGCTAACCAGGGGCGGATTATCAGAGGGTCAATATGGGCGGTAGCCCAGGGCCCAGTGGTCTGGGGGGGCCCTGGGCTACCGCACAGATTGACCCTCTGATAATCATCTGTGAATGCCGTCGACCGCCGCCGCCGGCATTTATGTGCCCCCCCCCGCCGTACCCGGTGGGCAGAGAGAGGGGGCCCGCATCGGGCCCCTTCTCATCTGCTCACCGGGCCCTTTCCGGCGCTGCGGCGGTTTCCTATTGACGTGCGGGCACGCACCCGCACGTCAATAGTTAACAACAGCCGCCAGCCAATTGGAGGCTGGCGGCAAATGTCGGCCGCAGGCGCACATGTCGCCGGCGTCTGACGTCATTGTCAGTCGCCGGCGAGTGTGCTCTGCTGCAGGGAGCTCGCCGCCTGGAGCGCGGACAGGTGAGGAGACTGCTCGTTTTTTTTTGTTTTGTTTTTTTTTTATAACGGTGGACACACTGAGGGCAATGCTGGAGGACACTGGGGCAGATTGCTGGAGGACACTGGGGCAGATTGCTGGAGGACACTGGGGCAATGCTGGAGGACACTGGGGCAGATTGCTGGAGGACACTGGGGCAGATGGCTGGAGGACACTGGGGCAGATGGCTGGAGGACACTGGGGCAATTCTGGAGGACACTGGGGCAGATTGCTGGAGGACACTGGGGCAGATTGCTGGAGGACACTGGGCAGATTGCTGGAGGACACTGGGGCAGATTGCTGGAGGACACTGGGGCAGATGGCTGGAGGACACTGGGGCAGATGGCTGGAGGACACTGGGGCAGATTGTTGGAGGACAATGGGGCAGATTGCTGGACACTGGGGCAGATTGCTGGAGGACACTGGGGCAGATGGCTGGAGGACACTGGGGCAGATGGCTGGAGGACACTGGGGCAGATTGTTGGAGGACAATGGGGCAGATTGCTGGAGGACACTGGGGCAGATTGCTGGAGGACACTGGGGCAGATTGCTGGAGGACACTGGGGCAGATTGCTGGAGGACACTGGGGCAGATTGCTGGAGACACTGGGGCAATGCTGGAGACACTGGGGCAGATTGCTGGAGGACACTGGGGCAGATTGCTGGAGGACACTGGGGCAGATGGCTGGAGGACACTGGGGCAGATTGCTGGAGGACACTGGGGCAGATTGCTGGAGGACACTGGGGCAGATTGCTGGAGGACACTGGGGCAGATTGCTGGAGGACACTGGGGCAGATTGCTGGAGGACACTGGGGCAGATTGCTGGAGACACTGGGGCAGATTGCTGGAGACACTGGGGCAATGCTGGAGACACTGGCGGAAATGCTGGACATACTGGGGCAGATTGCTGGACACACGGTTGGTAATATTCTGGACACACTATCTGGGGGCAATGCTGGACGCACTGGGGCAGATTGCTGGACACACTGTCTGGAGGCAATATGCTGGACACACTGGGGCACTATGCTGGACATACTGGGGCAGATTGCTGGACACACTGGGGGTAATGTGCTGGACACACTGAGGCAGATTGCTGGACACACTGGGGCAGATTGCTGGACACACTGTCTGGGGGCAATGCTGGACACACTGGGGGCAATATGCTGGAGACACTGGGGCAGATTGCTGGACACTGGGGCAATATGCTGGACATACTGGGGCAGATTGCTGGACACACTGGGGGCAGGACTGGAGGCATGGGCAGAATGTAGACACGGGGCATGATTGGAGACACGGGGCAGAATGAAAGAAATGGGGCAGGATTGGATCATGGGGCAGGATGGATACGATGGAGACATATGGGGCAGGATGTGGAGATCATATGGGGTAGAATGGATACTCATGAGGGCAGGATGCGAGAACATATGGCTGGAGCCAGGAATGAGACACACGGGGACAGGATGTGGAATATTATTACCATAGGGGCTAATTAAGGGATATTATTACTGCAGTGATGTATTTATTTTATTTTTTGAGGATACTGTTTTAAATGGGGGTCGGTCCTGTTACTGTGCAGAGTGACACTATATCGCCTTTTTTTCTTCATGTGGTGTAATGTAGAAGTTGTGAAAAATTAAGTAATGTGTTCTACAAGCGGAGCTCGAGATAACTGTGTTATTTCCTGCAGAAACGAGTCCTGGCTGGAAGAAATGATGGCGGTCTGTGCTGGATGAAAGATGAAGGACTTCACCTAGAGACGTCACTGGTGAGTCAGTGTTACCTATACACTGACACTATACACTGTATACTATATAGAGGTCCTGTGTATAATGTCACCAGTGATCTCTGCATTACCTCTACACAGACACTGCATACTAAGTACAGATCTCCTGTGAATACTGGCACTTATGGTGATAGTATTGTGTTGTTGTTTTTTACTGATCAGTATTGTAGTATTCAGTCACTATGTGGTGGTAATATGTGGTCTGGAAATGGTGTTGTGGTATTTGTCCCTTGTATGTGATATTTGGTCACCAAGTGGTGGTAATATGTGGTCTTGACATGGTGCGGTGGTATTTGTTCCTTGTATGTGATATTATTCGATCACTGTGGTTGTAATTTGTGGTCTGGTCATGTTGCGGTGGTATTTGTTCCTTGTATGTGATATTATT
Source organism: Ranitomeya imitator (assembly GCF_032444005.1). Taxonomy (NCBI): domain Eukaryota; kingdom Metazoa; phylum Chordata; class Amphibia; order Anura; family Dendrobatidae; genus Ranitomeya; species Ranitomeya imitator. The sequence continues at coordinate 414,205,706 of NC_091285.1, forward strand.
GGTCAAAATATACCTAAATTGTATTGCAGATTCTACCAAATATTTAATAGGTTACAGTAGAGTAGGGCCCGGCCATTTTTCTGGAATAATCTGGTTCGGGTATATCATGACCCCCGTCACATGACCCCCGTCACATGACCGGGGGGGGGGGGGGGCGCCCACAGTGTCTGAACAGCCCGGGGCCCTGGCTACCCTTAATCCACCCCTGGCGCTAACGCAATGTCCCAAAAAGGGATCGCGTTAGCCGATCCCGCTAGCGCAGATCCCCGATCTGCGCTAGCGAGGAACGGACCGCGAACGCTGCGATTTTAAAATCGGTCCGATTTTGATGCAGGAGAGTCGGACGAGTGTAATGCAAGTGTCATGTGTTTTTCATGCGAATCCGATTTTTCACACCAAGCATCCGATTTACATCCGAATGCAGTACGATTGCTATCAGACTGCAATGCGATTTTAACATGAGCATTTACATAGAGAAATTATTTACACATCATTTTCAAAGGAAATATTCTTCAAAGATAGATAGATAGATAGATAGATAGATAGATAGATAGATAGATAGATAGATAGATAGATAGATAGATAGATAGATAGATAGAAGAAAAGCTGGCAATTTATATGCGGGTACAGTAAAATCACACTGACAGGTTAGAATAGATCTATACACTTTGAATACATATATACATGTCAGTGACACACACATATATATGTATTTATATTACATAGATAGAAGAAAAGCCGGTAAGGCTACGTTCACATTTGCGCCTTTGGGCACAGCGTCGTCGACGCATAGCAACGCATCCGTCATGCGCCCCTTTCTTTAACATTAGGGGTGCATAGACATGCGTTGTTATGTGTTTTCGTGCGTTTTACGACGCATGCATCGTTTCGGCGCACCTGGCAGGGCGCGGCAGACGCTACATGTTGCAGTTTTTCGGCGTCATAAATTTTTCAAAAAACGCATGCGTCGCGTTTGCGTCGTCTATGCGCCAAAACCCCCATTGCAGCGCGTTGTGCGACTCAGGCGTCCTTTAATCAAAAAACAAGATAAGTGTCTTGACGGTGTCTAGACAGTGACAAAACAACCTATATACATATATATTTTAAAAAAAAGGGTTTTGCATTGTCTTTCAATTGCCTGCAGGAAAGAACAAGAGACAACATCTCTGATCTGCTTTCAAAAGCTGTAAGTATATAATTTCTCAGTGCATTTTTCTTTTTTATGTGTGTTTTATTTTTTCATTTTTTTAATGCAATTTGTGCAGGTTTAATTTAATGTTTGGTCTGTACTTTAGTACGGCTATGCCACTGTGATTGTTTATTGGAAATTTGTGTTTTTTTTTCTGGTTCTGATGTATTTCTGGCGTTATATGATGGCGTTTTCTTGTCTCCGGCCTTTTTTGTTTTTTGATTTGTTTTTTACTTAATTTATTTTGGGTTGTTCTGTAATGTCATGTGGTTGTTCCACTGTGTTTTTAAATAGGATTTTCTTGTTTAATTTCTGGTTTTTGTGGTTTTAATACTGGTTTCTATTTCTGGCGGTAACCGTATGGCGTTTTCTTGGCTCATGTCTTATTGTTTTTTAATGTAAAGTATGGCGGTTTATACTGGATTGCCTTTTCTTTGCCCTTTTTTTTTCTGTGTGCCTTTTAAATTTTTTGTTTTTGTTTACATTTATGATGTTTTATTTAATTTTGATTGGGTTGTTCTGGAATGTCATGCGGCTATGCCATTGGTGTTTTTTTTAATAGAAAATGTTTGTTTTTTTTAATCTGCTTCTGATGTATTTCTGGCGTTATATGTAACCGTATGGCGTTTTCTTGTCTCCGGCCTTTTTTTTTTTTTATTGTAAAGTATGGCTGTTTATAATGGATTGCCTTTTCTTTGCCATTTTTTGTTTCTTTATCGTGTGCGTTTTTTTTAAATTTTACTAATACAATTTATGGTGGTTTATTTAATTGTTATTGGGTTGTTCTATAATTTCCAGCGGCTGTGGCATTATGGTTTTTTTTTTCTATAGAAAGGTTTTTATCCTTTATCTGTTTCTGATGTATTTCTGGGGTTATATGTAACCATATGATTACCTGGATTGCCTTTTCATGGCCCTTTTTAAAAAAAAAATCTATGTGTCTTTTTTTGATTTGTATATAGGGGGCTGTTGTTTATGAATTGTTTTTTTATCTTTTCTGGAACTTTATTCTGCTTTTGCTATACTCTGGCATTGTGTCGTCTCTGCCATTGATTTTTATTTCAATGTATGGCGGTGTGGTTTGATCAGCGCTTGTTGAGTTGGCATTGTCCTATGAGTTCACTGTCCGTTGTGGTAATAATGTTATGTATGGTATTTTTGCTATTTTCTTGTATGTGGCTGTGTTTTGTGCATTTAATGTAATAATTTTTTCAATTTTTCCTTGCAGAATTATCTTGGTAAAACCATGGCGACAGACTCATCAACCCACACGGCGCAGGGGAGTTCAGTGAGTAAATTATCTACAGTTGCTTACTATTCGGTGTCATTTGTACACGTGTCACTAATTTTTTTTTACACATTTTTAACAGCCTTCTTCAAGTGAGGGGGAAGCTACCCAGTAGGAGTAGCGACCTCGGGGCCAAGCTGTGGCAGCAAGACGGCGAGTAAGTATTTTTCCAAACAAAATTAGGAATGTTTTTTATTTTTATTTCATTTTTTTTTCGGGGGGTGGTGGGTGGTGGTGGTTGTTGGCAATTTTTATTAAGCTTGAAAACATTAATGTTTTTCTATTATTCTAGGTTTCACAACGGGACCGAGTGGAGGGGATAAATATTGATCTCCTCATCGCCAGTATCCAGGAGCGAGGCCCGTTGTGGGACAGCCGTGACCCCCGGCATGCGGACCAGGTGGTGTTGAGGCGGATGTGGACTGAGGTGGCAAAATCGCTGTGGGATGGCTTTGACAGCGCTTCTGCATTGGACAAATCAAACTTTGGTAAGTATTTCTGAAACTCCGCTCAGACCCATCAGGCCAGGATAACACAACCGTGTGTGATGTGATCAACTCCTGCAACTTTGTTGCATCGCACACGGTTGTGTTATCATTTGGAAATGTACAATCTCTCACTTTTTTGTTGTTTTCATTCACAGTCAAAAAATCGAAGACAAGATGGCGTTCCATGAAGGACCGTTTCAATTGGGGCCTGCGGAAGGAGGAGGAACAGGCTCGAAGTGGTGCTGCTGCGGCAAGGTCGTCAACCTATAAATACACAAGGTTGCTCCAGTTCCTGAGACCGATCCTTGGCCGCCGAGCGTAAGTATTTAATTATTGGTGTACCTATTCCAACGCATCGGGTATTGCACTATATGCATGTCCACGTAGTATATTGCCCAGCCACGTAGTATATTGGCCAGCCACGTAGTATATTGCCCAGCCACGTAGTATATTGCCCAGCCACGTAATATATTGGCCAGCCACGTAGTATATTGCTCAGCCACGTAGTATATTGCCCAGCTACGTAGTATATTGGCCAGCCACGTAGTATATTGGCCAGCCACGTAGTATATTGACCAGCCACGTGGTATATTGACCAGCCACGTAGTATATTGCCCAGTCACGTAGTATATTGCCCAGCCAACTAGTATATTGCCCAGTGACGTAGTATAAAGCACAGAGTCACGTTGTATATTGCCAAGCCACACATGACATTTTTTCAAGTGATGTAGTATACAGCACAGAGCCACATAGTATATTGGCCAGCCACGTAAAATATTTCCTAGTGGCGTGGTATATTGCCCATCCAGGTTTGTCACAGTTTTTAAAAAAAATAAAATAATTTTCCGCGGGAGTCCTTGTAGTCCACGACAGGTTCCGGTCCCAGCCAGGGTTGGTCTGATCGCAGGACCTGTGATGACGTCTCGGTCACATGACCGTGACGTCATGGCAGGTCCTGCGATCAGCATAAAAGATGGCGGTAGTCGCAAACGCCAACGGAGGGCAAGTATAGCAGGGTTTTTTTTGTAATCCAATTTGTAACATTACATTTTTTAATATTGATGCAGCATAGGCAGCGTCAATAGTAAAGAGTTGGTGACACCAAGGTTTTGCGGCGACAATGGTTTGCATTACCGCCGGCCTTAACCCTGTGTTTAGCGATGACAGAGGGGAGTATGCGGGTGACAGGCATTGACTGCGGGGAGTAAGGAGCGCTCATTTTATTCTGGACTGTGCCCATCGCTGATTGGTCGTATCAGCCATGACAGGCAGCTGGCGAGAACAATGAATAACCGTGAGTTAGGACAGATAGACTGACAGACGGAAGTGACCCTTATAATTATATGTTAAATTATTTCATAGTTTTGTGTGATGTAATGTTAACTTTATTATATTACACAGGAGTTGGCGTATGTGAAATGTTATTTTTTGAATACTAATGTCTTCCTTATCTTTTCACAGAACACACAGCAGCACCCTCGAACTTGTTTGGTTATCTGGAGCGGTCCTTCATGAATCGCCATTGGACCCGTCACAGCCATCCTACAGCGAGAGCAGGCATGCACCACTTTCTGGAGAACCAGCAGCCGGTCCATCTGGTGTTGGCCTGGCCGAGGCCTCTGTCGCTCCTTCTTTTGGGTATTCCCGCCAGCGTCAGCGGGCCTCAGACAGGCCGCTAATGCCCGAATATTTTCATTTGCGCACGGTGTTCCAAAATTGTTTCAAGGTGCTGGGAGATAGGATGGACACTGCTCTGGCCACTATCGACCGGCGCCTTGAAACAATGGAATCCAAGCTCATGAGGCCAGCAAAACATTTTTTTAGTGCCATTGCTATGGGCATGGTGGAACATCTTTACACCGGAACTCCAGATTTCAGTGATGCAGGCCTGCAACAACGCCTATGTGAGTGCTCTGCAGCAGGCTCGGATCATGCAGTCAGCGACTACAATGCCCGCAGTACCATTGCTGGCTAGCATGACTCCGACTCCTGCTGCACAGCCACTCTACAGAGGTCCGGGTGCCAAGGGACGCCGCCACCGACACCATCACACCCAGCCGACGAGTCCTGCTCCTGCTAGGCCCTCAACCTCAAGAAGACGACAAGCAGAGGAACACCCAGAGGGAGAGAGGAAAAAGAGGAAAACAACACGGACAGCTGCTGCGTCTCTGGCTGCTCCAATACCCACACCTAGCTCTCGCCCGGGGTCAAGCCGGAGCAGGAGTAGCCAGAGCCATTCAACAACCACATGCAGACTGGTGTTGCCTCCTCCCTCTCCTACTGAGGTGGCAATATCCTCACCCTCGCACACAGGGTGGTCGTAAATACCGTCCAGCATTCTGTACTACGGTTCCACCTCCTCCTCTTCCTCTATCCACTCCCAAACGGGTAGCTATTAGTCACCCTTGATTGCCCAAGTTGATACCCCTTAATAATCTTTCCCCCTTTTTTTTTGTGCCCCAAAATAAAACTGTTTTTGTTCAAAACTCTATTTGTTTGCATTGTTCAAAATTAGTTTCCGGCAACCCACACCGTGTGCCATGTACACAAATCTTTTGTTTTTTACACCTCATGTATATGCAATGTCAGACACTATTTTATCAATTGTGTAATCACCATTTTTTTGGTGTCTCTCATTGTTCTATGAGGTGTTACAAAAACAAAGAGAATTATAACATCTTATAGTTTTTACACATACAATAAGGTCATGGGTCAGGTGAGGTGGTAGCAATGGTCACGTGGCCAAGTGTCACCACTATTTGAATCAGGATGTATTTCAGCATCCTGGCTTCAATAGTTTTTACTCGCTAGAGTGGAGTGAACATGATCGGCTCCCTCCTTGGCAAGCAATAACACTTGCCGACTACTTGCATGTGGACCCGGCTTCCTGGTGTGCGGATGATGATCTGCATTTTTCCGGCACCGCAGCCGCATGTTCCGAGGCTGTGTGACAGGCACAACACATGCACAACCCAAGTCTATTTGTTGGCCTCGCCATGCATGTGTAGTGCCTGTCACACAGCCGCGGCACATGCAGCTGTGGCGGGTGAAAACTGCTGATCAGCCAGCGCGCTCCATGAAGCCGGGTTCCATATGCAACTAGTCAGCAAGCTTTACAGTTTGCCAAGGAGGGAGCCCAGCATGTTCGCTCAACTATAGAACACACGGCCATGTGAACATAAGTGGGGTGGTTTGGCAGAGTGTATTTGGGAGCTGGTGATCACCTGAGTACATTTTTTGTGGTACACACTTAGACCACTTGGTAGGAAAATGGACATTGGAATAGTTTAAACTTTTTTTTTATTTACAACAACATTTGAAAAAAAAAGGGGAGCAGGTTTTGAAAAGTTTAATTCACAATACAGTAAGTTTATTCAAAACACAAAACAGTTGAAAATCTAGGTACATTACAAATTTGAAAGAACATTACATTAGGCACCTTACATTTAAATGGACACAATAGTGTTGAAATCTTTTATTGTCATTATATTCTTTTATTATAAGCACAATACAATTATTTCTCAGTTAAAAGCAGAATGAAGTATAACTGTAAAACATAAACACTACACCATTTGTTCTTGCCATGACACACGCCCAACATCAGAAACAAAATAGGAAGCAAATCGATCCCTCATCTGCCCAATTTCAACAGTTGTCCTCAGAGGATGATGTTGGTAATCGGCAATGGGTTTGGTATGGTTTCATCTAGTTCCACGTTCAGTCTCTCTTTGGCAATAATATAATTGTGGAGAACCACACAAGCCTTCACCACCTCATCCACTGTCTCAATTTTCAGATTAATGGCGGATCCTAAAATACGCCATTTGGAGACCAGGATACCAAAGGCGCACTCCACAGTTCTTCTGGCCCTGGACAGTCAATAATTAAAGACACTTTTGGTGTGGTCCAAGCCCCGACTGGAGTAGGGTTTCAGTAGGTTGGCACACATTTGAAATGCCTCATCCCCAACCACAACAAATGGCATTGCTGGGCCTTTGGTGTTGGGAAGAGGTCGTGTCTGGGGGAAATTAAAATTGTTCCCATGTAACCTTTGGCCCATATCAGACTCTTTAAACGTCCGTGAGTCATTTGTACGGCCAAACGCTCCAATGTCCACGGCGAGAAACCTGCAGTCCGCACCTGCAATTGCCATGAGCACAGTGGAAAAGTATTTTTTATAATTAAAGAACTGAGATCCAGTTCTTGCAGGCTTTGTAATCCTAATGTGCTTCCCATCCACAGCTCCAGTACAGTTAGGGAAAGAACACAGTTGTTCAAATTTTTTGGCATTGGCCTCCCATAATTCAGTTGTAGGGAGTGGTAAAAATTCATCCCGGAGATTGTATCACAAAGCGCGGCATGTGTCGGCTACAATTCCAGAAAGTGTGGAGACTCCAATCCTAAATTGGAAATGCAGGGATCTTAAGGTCTCTCCGGTAGCCAGGAAACTGCCAAGAAGAAAAATAAAAAAATTTAATTAAAGTTCGTTCTAATAAAAAAAATTTTTTTACCAAACACAAAAAAAAATAAAAATTGCAGAACATATGACAGTCGTTCAAATAGCAAAATTACGTACCGTAGAGTCACCAGCAGCCATTCCTCTGCAGAAATTGATTTCCGTAGCTGTGTGTCCTGCCTGGTAATGGCTCCTTCCACAAGACGCAGCAGATAGCGGAAGCTGTCTTGAGACATCCTGGTAAATTCTAAAAATTTTTCCAGATTGTCATTTAGCTCGCCCAAACAAACAATGGTAGGCTCCACGGCTCTCCCAGACTTCAACTATAGGGTATAGCCAAAAGCGCCGATGACTCCTCCGTTTTTCTCTTTTCCTTTGCTTGTAATAGGCAATAGCATAAGCATTAGCCAAGGCAAAATCCAACTCCATATTCATGTAGATACTCTCCATGGGACACTCCATCATGATGCTGTAAGCACAAGCAAAATGTGAGGAATTCATCTCTGCCAGGGTATATATACACAAATTCCATTACACCCACCCTCTTCTATCCATTGGTGGTCTTTATCTAGTGTCTAGACACTAATTGAGGCTTTTTTTTCTGCCATTGTGTAAAGAATGACATCACTGTAGGCCAACGCATGCGTCGGAAAACGCTGCGTTTTTTACAAAAAACGCAAGTTTTTTGCAAAAAATGCAGCGTTTTCGACGCATGTGGTGAACGCATGTGTAATAAAACCCTGCGTTTTGTATGTGTTTAACGTGCATTATGCGTTGCGTCGATGACACTGCGCCCAAAGGCGCAAATGTGAACGTAGCCTAATTTAGCACCCGCGGTAGTGTAAAATCACAGCAGGAGCTGACAGGATAGAAGAGGTGGATTACATACAATAAATACATATACAGTAGCATAGGTAGCTATATAGATTTCAGTGACAAATACAATTAGTACAGTGTGTGTGCAAATTACTGCACATGTATTTAAAAAAAATTATTTATGCATACAATTCCCACCTGGTATGCTTCACTCAGCTTTCCTGCTTTCTGTCTATATGAAGTGCATATAATTCCCACCTGGTGTGCTTTGCTTACCCATTATTTTCTATCCATATGTACTTCACTCCTCTTGCCTCTTCCTTGCATACCTGAGTGGCCATCTACCCCACCCCCTCTTTATGACCTGGCTTAACTGTGAACATGTGCTCTGGACACACACGCCCACATCCCCTCTCTCAGCTGTGAGCCCTTAGGTGCACATAAATTCAAAGCCATGAGTCTGACCAGACGTGTCTGACCATCTTAGGGTGGTTTCACATTTGCGTTTTTTTTTGCGTTTTTGCGGTAAAAAACGCAAAAAAAGCATGTGTTTTTCCCCCCTATATGCGTTTTTTGCATGCGTTTTGATGCGTTTTTGCAACGCATGCGTTTTTTCACTGCATGCGTTTTGTTGCAGAAATGCAACATGTAGTAATTTTAGCGGCGTTTAGCGGCGTTTTTTGCCGCGGAAAAAACGCATGCGTTTTTCGCGGTAAAAAAACCCATTGATGTCTATGTAAACGCATGCGTTTTTAAGCACATGCGTTTACATGCGTTTTTAAACGCATGCGTTTTTATAGAAAAACACAAGAATACACACTTATAAGCCATCCCCCAACCCTAACCCTAAGCCTAAAACACAAACTCTAACCCAAACTGTAACCCAAACTGTAACACAAACTCTAACACAAACTCTAACACAAACTCTAACACAAACTCTAACACAAACTGTAACACAAACTGTAACAAAAACTGTAACACAAACTCTAACACAAACCCTAACCCTAGGGATACTAACCCTAACACAAACCCTAACCCTAACCCTAGCCCTAACCCTAACCCTAGCCCTAACCCTAGGGATCCTAATCCTAACCCTAACACAAACCCTAACCCTAAAGCACAAACTGTAACACAAACTGTAACACAAACTGTAACACAAACTGTAACACAAACTGTAACACAAACTCTAACACAAACTCTAACACAAACTCTAACACAAACTCTAACACAAACTCTAACACAAACTCTAACACAAACTCTAACACAAACTCTAACACAAACTCTAACACAAACTCTAACACAAACTCTAACACAAACTCTAACCCTAACCTTAACCCTAGGGATCCTAACCCTAACCCTAACACAAACCCTAACCCTAGCCCTAAAACACAAACTCTAACACAAACTGTAACACAAACTCTAACACAAACTCTAACACAAACCCTAACCCTAGGGATCCTAACCCTAACACAAACCCTAACCCTAGGGATCCTAACCCTAACACAAACCCTAACCCTAACCCTAGCCCTAACCCTAACCCTAGGGATCCTATCCCTAACCCTAACACAAACTCTAACCCTAACCCTAAAACACAAACTGTAACACAAACTGTAACACAAACTGTAACACAAACTCTAACCCTAACCTTAACCCTAGGGATCCTAACCCTAACACAAACCCTAGGGATCCTAACCCTAACCCTAACACAAACCCTAACCCTAACCCTAGCCCTAACCCTAGGGATCCTAACCCTAACACAAACCCTAACCCTAACCCTAAAACACAAACTGTAACACAAACTGTAACACAAACTCTAACACAAACTCTAACACAAACTCTAACACAAACTCTAACACAAACTCTAACACAAACTCTAACACAAACTCTAACACAAACTCTAACACAAACTCTAACACATACTCTAACACAAACTCTAACACAAACTGTAACACAAACTGTAACACAAACTGTAACACAAACTCTAACACAAACTGTAACACAAACTCTAACACAAACCCTAACCCTAACCCTAGGGATCCTAACCCTAACCCTAACACAAACCCTAACCCTAGCCCTAACCCTAACCCTAGCCCTAACCCTAGGGATCCTAATCCTAACCCTAACACAAACCCTAACCCTAACCCTAAAGCACAAACTGTAACACAAACTGTAACACAAACTGTAACACAAACTCTAACACAAACCCTAACCCTAGGGATCCTAACCCTAACACAAACCCTAACCCTAACCCTAGCCCTAACCCTAACCCTAGGGATCCTATCCCTAACCCTAACACAAACTCTAACCCTAACCCTAAAACACAAACTGTAACACAAACTCTAACCCTAACCTTAACCCTAGGGATCCTAACCCTAACACAAACCCTAACCCTAGCCCTAAAACACAAACTCTAACACAAACTGTAACACAAACTCTAACACAAACTCTAACACAAACTCTAACACAAACCCTAACCCTAACACTAACCCTAGGGATCCTAACCCTAACCCTAACACAAACCCTAACCCTAACCCTAGCCCTAACCCTAGCCCTAACCCTAACCCTAGGGATCCTAACCCTAACACAAATCCTAACCCTAAAACACAAACTGTAACACAAACTGTAACACAAACTGTAACACAAACTGTAACACAAACCCTAACCCAAACTGTAACCCAAACTGTAACCCTAACCCTAGCCCTAACCCTAACCCTAGGGATTCTAACCCTAACCCTAGGGATCCTAACCCTAACCCTTAGGGTTAGGGTTAGGATCCCTAGGGTTAGGGTTACGGTTAGAGTTAGGGTTTGTGTTAGGGTTAGGATCCCTAGGGTTAGAGTCTGAGGGTTAGGGTTAGAGTTTGTGTTAGGGTTAGGGTTTGTGTTAGGGTTAGGATCCCTAGGGTTAGGGTTAGGGTTTGTGTTAGGGTTAGGATTAGAGTTTGTGTTAGGGTTAGAGTTAGGATTCCTAGGGTTAGGGTTAGGGTTTGAGTTAGGGTTAGAGTTTGTGTTAGGGTTAGGATCTCTAGGGTTAGGGTTTGTGTTAGGGTTAGGGTTAGAGTGTGTGTTAGGGTTAGGATCTCTAGGGTTAGGGTTTGTGTTAGGGTTAGGATCCCTAGGGTTAGGGTTAGGGTTTGTGTTAGGGTTAGGATCCCTAAGGTTAGGGTTAGGGTTAGGGTTAGAGTTTGGGTTAGGGTTAGGGTTTGTGCTAGCGTTTGTGTTAGAGTTTGTGTTAGAGTTTGGGTTAGAGTTTGGGTTAGAGTTTGTTTTACAGTTTGGGTTAGAGTTTGGGTTAGGGTTAGAGTTTGTGTTAGGGTTAGGGTTTGTGTTAGGGCTAGGGTTAGGATCCCTAGGGTTAGGGTTTGTGTTAAGGTTAGGGTTAGAGTTTGTGTTAGGGTTAGGATCTCTAGGGTTAGGGTTAGGGTTAGGGTTAGGATCCCTAGGGTTAGGGTTAGGGTTTGTGTTAGGGTTAGAGTTTGTGTTAGGGTTAGGGTTAGGATCCCTAGGGTTAGGGTTAAGGTTTGTGTTAGGGTTAGGATCTCTAGGGTTAGGGTTAGGGTTTGTGTTAGGGTTAGGATCCCTAGGGTTATGGTTTGTCTTAGGGTTAGGGTTAGAGTTTGTGTTAGGGTTAAGGTTAGGATCTCTAGGGTTAGGGTTAGGGTTTGTGTTATCGTTAGGGTTAGGATCCCTATGGTTAGGGTTAGGGTTAGTTTGTGTTAGGGTTAGGATCCCTAGGGTTAGGGTTAGGGTTTGTGTTAGGGTTAGGATCCCTAGGGTTAGGGTTTGTGTTAGGGTTAGAGTTTGTGTTAGGGTTAGGGTTAGGATCCCTAGGGTTAGGGTTAGGGTTTGTGTTAGGGTTAGAGTTTGTGTTAGGGTTAGGATCCCTAGGGTTAGGGTTAGGGTTTGTGTTAGGGTTAGGGTTAGAGTTTGTGTTAGGGTTAGGATCTCTAGGGTTAGGGTTAGGGATAGGGTTTGTGTTAGGGTTAGGATCCCTAGGGTTAGGTTTAGGGTTTGTGTTAGGGTTAGGATCCCTAGGGTTAGGGTTAGGATCCCTAGGGTTACTAGAGATCCTAACCCTAACCCTAAGTATTTATGTTTATGGTGGGTTTTCTAGTTGATTTTGATTATTGGCAGCTGTCACACACTTCTCATCATGCGTTTCAAAAACGCAAACGCAGGAAAAACGCGTTTAAACGTGTCTAAGCACGGCAAAACGCGTTTAAACGCAAAAAACGCATGTGCTTAAAAAACGCTGCGTTTAAACGCGTTTAAACTCGTTTTTGCACCAAATGCGTTTGCGTTTAAAACGCTGCATTTTAAAACGCAAGTGTGAAACCAGTTCACCTAAAAGAGAACCCTAAGAGCTACCAAAGGGCAACCCCCGTCAGCTAATATATATAAACCAAAAAGAGAAAGGAGGGGAACTTAGCAGCTGTGAAGTGCGGTGCCAGATATACAGTATGGTTCAATGATTACACCATAGAATATGCCCCTATAAAATCCAGACCAGACAGGGGTACATAAAGATATAAATTTTATTGAAAAATATTAAATACACTAGTACCGGTACAAACGTTAAATATAGTGGCACCGGTACAAACAGGACAACAATGATAAAGCAAAAGAACAGCTAAAAAGAAACGGTGCATCAGATGTAATACCGTATAGGGGGATGCACTAAAGACTGCACAGAAAAAGACCCTGCTGCAGATACCTACAACACCTGAAGCCTAGATGCCCAACAAATAATAGCGCCCACTACAGTCAATATGACATCTCATGAACGAGAGCATGTGAGGATGTGAGCCATATGATAGCAGCCCCGCATGCCCAGAATGCTGGGTCGCAAGGCTGTGTCATATGAGACAAGGTATGCCGGATAAAGCGTAAATCAAGATATAATAAATAAGTGAACCTAGATGTAAATGCCTTGAGACATCGTGGCCACCAGGTGCAGGCGTGCAGACAGGGCACAGAGAGCCTCGACGCGCGTTTCACCGCCTTGGCTTCGTCAGGAGGCGTGGCTTATAAAAAGAGGGTCGGGAATATATGAGGAAGTGAGGGGAGTACCAGCGAATCGGAGCGCTATCCCTGGCATGATGCGTAAACACGTCGGCTGCGAGGCGGGCCGGAGCGCGCCGTGGAGCATGGGAAGGAGGACTCACATCATCCGGCCCATCACCACAGCAATGCTGCCGGCCGGCGACGCCACCGAGGCAACACAGCGCATGCGTGGGGCGCGTCTGCGCCGGGATCAAGAAAGTGCACATAGAGGACATAAGTAAAGATCTCCTACTGGGCGCCGGGTTTCCAACAAGATAACCCGCAGCGGGTAAGGCAACTACTAAAAGATTATCTCCCTTGTTGCGGGGTATGTAGAAGGAGGAAAAACTGGCGCACTAATACACCGCAAAGCATGAGGTGATTACTTCAGCAGAATTAACTCTAGGTGTACCACAGGGGCTTAATCAGAATGCAACAACATTGTTCAGAGAGATGACAGCAGCCTCTTTGTATAACACATGCCTAATACAGTAATATAATAGTAAGAACAGCATACAGATTAATAGGTAGTCAGGACCTAATTATCACAGTATGTAATATGAATATATAGATATATACAGGTGTAAACATAAATACAACGCCAGACTGTATGCCTAATCAAAAGAAGACCACCGATAGGTCGAGAAACTGTAAAGAAAGTTATTGCAATTGTATCGCCATAGAACGTCGGACTGGAAGGTAAATGATGATATCATGACTGTGTCCGACGTCGGTCAATCCATATGTCCTCTGTAAGTCCGGATAGCATCTCCGATATGGTCTCCCCTCCATATGTATATGAATAGAAAACCAATGAACGACAACAGCATCTAGTGAGAACAAGACAGCATAGAGAATATATACAACCAATGAAACAATAAAATATGCCGGACTACCATGAAAAAAATGAATCAAAAGAACAAAGTCTAAAGAACTTATCTAAAGAAAAGACTTGAAACTGAGGGCCTCGTTTAAACCCTTAGGTGAGAGCGTGTCCAAAGTTACTATCCACCGTGCTTCTTTTTGGAGCAATTTCTGTTTCACATTACCACCCCGAATACCCGTATAAATACGGTCAATCCTGCATACAGAGAATCCCTTTGGATTACTATTATGTTTTTCAAAAAAATGTTTAGGAATAGGTTTTAACTGCTGTGGTTCGGGACAGTTTGTTGAACCCCTTATACCTATACGGTATTACATCTGATGCACCGTTTCTTTTTAGCTGTTCTTTTGCTTTATCATTGTTGTCCTGTTTGTACCGGTGCCACTATATTTAACGTTTGTACTGGTACTAGTGTATTTAATATTTTTCAATAAAATTTATATCTTTATGTACCCCTGTCTGGTCTGGATTTTATAGGGGCATATTCTATGGTGTAATCATTGAACCATACTGTATATCTGGCAAGTGTGAAACCAGCCTTAGAAATTGCAGTTTTTTAATTGCTATGAATTAGACTAGAATTGGACTGGAATTGACTGGAAGGTAAAGGACTAGAAAACCACTCTAATGTTTCGGTTTCTTTTAACATTCACCCCCATACTACTTTATTTCTTCCTATCTCCTGTAGTCCCTCCCCCCAGTAAGGAACTAGTCATTTCTTCCTCCATCCTCCCCAGCCACCTCACCTCCTCCACAGAACTATTCCCCCACTTACAATCCTTTCTCTCCAGGCACACACGGCCACATCATGACCTATCCAGCTCACACCTTCTAACGCTCAGTCTGCTGCTCCTCATTGCTGGCGACATATCCCCAAATCCTGGCCCTCCTCATCACATCCCCACACTCATTTCTAATCCCCTGCCACGATCCTCTACACGTCCTCGCAACCACAGTAACCTCATACCCATTCATCCAGCCCCCACTCCCCCAATTTCCCTATCTGGAGCACTATGGAATGCACGCTCTGTCTGCAATAAACTTTCATTTATCCATGACCTCTTTATCAATAACAAACTCTCCTTCCTCGGCATCACTGAAACCTGGCTCACCCCTTCTGACACAGCCTCCCCTGCTGCACTCTCTTACGGTGGCTTCCACCTTTCTCACACACCCCGCCCCAGCAGCAAGCATGGCGGAGGAGTTGGTTTTCTCCTGTCAGATAACTGCTCCTTCACCCCAATCCCACTGCCACCCTCTGTTACCCTCCCTTCCTTTGAGGTGCACTCCGTGCGCATCTACTCCCCCTCCAACCTCCAACTGGCTGTCATCTACCGTCCCCCAGGGCCAGCCACCACCTTCTTTGACCACTTCACCACCTGGCTACTTCATTTCCTCGCCGCTGACATCCCCACTATCATCATGGGCGACTTCAACATCCCCATTGACACTTCCCTCTCAGCTGCCACTAAATTTCTATCCCTCACTTCCTCCTTTGGCCTCACTCAATGGTCTTCTACAGCCACCCACAAAGATGGTCACACACTGGACCTCATCTTCACCCGCCTCTGCTCCCTATCTAACCTCTCAAACTCACCTCTTCCTCTTTCTGACCACAACCTACTCACATTCTCTTCCCTTTCCACTCCTTGTCTACAACCCCCACCCCACAAACTCTCACACCCTCGCAGAAATCTTAAACACCTTGATCTTCACTCACTCTCTGAATCCCTCCTCCCTCTCACAGACATAAGCTCCCTACACAATGCGGATGATGCTGCCGCTCTATATAACACCACAATAGCTGCAGCTTTGGAATCTCTTGCCCCTCTCACACATACCAAAGCTCGCAAAATCAACAGACAACCCTGGCACACCAGCATGACCAAAGAACTGAGGCGAGCTTCCAGAACTGCTGAGCACAGATGGAAAAGATCCCACTCCAACGAGCACTTCATCACATTCAAACAGTCCCTCACTACTTTCAAAACCACGCTCGCCACAGCAAAACAAACAAACTTCTCATCTCTCATATCCTCCCTGTCTCACAACCCCAAACAGTTATTCAACACCTTCAACTCTCTCCTCCTTCCCCCACCCCCCCTCCTCCCCACTCATCTCAGCTGAAGACTTTGCCTCATTTTTCAAGCAGAAAATTGAGAACATCAGAGACAGTTTTAGTAAACAACCCCCAGAACCCTTCCTCCCAACTACCCAGCCCTCCACCTCCAAAACCAACTTCTCCACCATTACAGAAGACGGACTCTCCACTCTACTCTCAAGATCACATCTCACCACCTGTGCACTTGACCCACTCCCATCCCACTTCATCCCAAACCTCACCACAGTCTTCATCCCAACCCTAACCCATCTCTTCAACCTATCACTAACAACAGCCATTTTCCCCTCAAGCTTTAAACATGCCTCAATCACACCTATCCTCAAAAAGCCCTCTCTTGACATATCCTCTGTATCTAGCTATCGTCCTATATCACTTCTCTTCTTTGCCTCAAAACTACTGGAACAACATGTCCATCTTGAACTGTCCTCCCATCTATCTTCCTGCTCCTTATTCGACCGCTTTCAATCAGGCTTCCGGTCACACCACTCCACTGAAACTGCCCTAACTAAGGTCACCAATGACCTATTAACCGCCAAGAGCAAGCAGCACTACTCTATCCTCCTCCTCCTGGACCTGTCCTCTGCCTTTGACACAGTGGACCATTCCCTGCTGCTGCAGACCCTCTCATCCCTTGGAATCACAGACTTGGCCCTATCCTGGATCTCGTCATACCTAACTGACCGTACATTCAGCGTCTCCCACTCACACACCACCTCCTCCCCTCGCCCCCTATCTGTCGGAGTCCCGCAAGGTTCAGTTCTAGGACCCCTGCTCTTCTCCATTTACACCTTTGGCCTGGGACAGCTCATAGAATCTCACGGCTTTCAGTATCATCTCTATGCTGACGACACACAGATCTACATCTCTGGACCAGATATTACCACCCTACTAACCAGAATCCCTCAATGTCTGTCTGCTATTTCATCCTTCTTCTCCACTAGATTTCTAAAACTTAACATGGACAAAACAGAATTCATCATCTTTCCCCCATCTCACACGACCTCCGCAACGAACCTATCCATTACAGTAAACGGCTGCCCTCTCTCCCCAGTCCTACAAGCCCGCTGTCTTGGGGTAATCCTTGACACTGATCTCTCTTTTAAACCACATATCCAAACCCTTTCCACTTCCTGCCGCCTCCAACTCAAAAATATTTCACGGATCCGCACATTCCTAAACCAAGAATCTGCAAAGACCCTAGTCCATGCCCTTATCATCTCCCACCTTGACTACTGTAACCTCCTGCTCTGTGGCCTCCCCTCTAACACTCTTGCACCCCTCCAATCTATTCTAAACTCTGCTGCCCGACTAATCCACCTGTCCCCCCGCCATTCCCCGGCCTCTCCCCTCTGTCAATCCCTGCACTGGCTCTCCATCACCCAGAAACTCCAGTACAAAAGCCTAACCATGACATACAAAGCCATCCACAACCTGTCTCCTCCATACATCTGCGACCTCGTCTCCCGGTACTCTCCTGCACGCAACCTCCGATCCTCACAAGATCTCCTTCTCTACTCCCCTATTATCTCCTCTTCCCACAATCGCATACAAGATTTCTCTCGTGCATCCCCCCTACTCTGGAATTCTCTACCACAACATATCAGACTCTCGCCTACCATCGAAACCTTCAAAAAGAACCTGAAGACCCACCTCTTCCAACAAGCCTACAACCTGCAGTAACCACCGATTGACCAAACCGCTGCACGGCCAGCTCTACCCTACCTACTGTATCCTCACCCATCCCTTGTAGATTGTGAGCCCTCGCGGGCAGGTTCCTCTCTCCTCCTGTACCAGTTATGACTTGTATTGTTCAAGATTATTGTACTTGTTTTATTATGTATACCCCTCCTCACATGTAAAGCGCCATGGAATAAATGGCGCTATAATAATAATAAATAATAATAATAATAATTTATTGGAAAAAAATGGCGTTGGCTCCTGTGTAATTTTCTTAACCAGCAGAGGGAAAGTCGACGGCTGGGGTCAGATGTTTATAGCGAGTATGTCGGTTTTTTTTTATTGCAGCAGCAGCATTATATATGGCACGGTTTTATATGGCACATCTATGGGGCAATAATCAACGGTGCAGAGCATTCTATATGGCAGAGCACTATATGGCACAGCTTTCTATGGCACATCTATGGGGCAATAATGAACGGTGCAGAGCAATATATGGCACAGCTTTCTATGGCACATCTATGGGGCAATAATGAACGGTGCAGAGCACTATATGGCACAGCTTTCTATGGCACATCTATGGGGCAATAATGAACAGTGCAGAGCACTATATGGCACATTTATGGGGCAATAATGAACGGGGCAGAGCACTATATGGCACAGCTTTATATGGCACATCTATGGGGCAATAATGAACAGTGCAGAGCACTATATAGCACAGCTTTCTATGGCACATCTATGGGGCAATAATCAACGGTGCAGAGCACTATATGGCACAGCTTTATATGGCACATCTATGGGGCAATAATGAACGGTGCAGAGCATTCTATATGGCACATCTTTATATGGAGCATCTATGAGGCCATAATGAACGGTGCAGAGCATTCTATATGGCACAGCTTTATATGGAGCATCTATGGGGCAATAATGAACGGTATAGAGCATTATATATGGGGCACAGCATTATACGGAGCATCTGTGGGGCCATAATGAAAGGTGCAGAGCATTATATATGGCACAGCTTTATATGGAGCATCTATGGGGCAATAATGAACAGTATGGAGCATTCTATATGGCACAGATTTATATGGAGCATCTATGGAGCAATAATGAATGGTATGGAGCATCTATTTTTATTTTTGAAATTCACCAGTAGCTGCTGCATTTCCTACCCTAGGCTTATACTCGAGTCAATAAGTTTTCCCAGTTTTTTGTGGCAAAATTAGGGGGGTCGACTTATACTCGAGTATATACAGTACACATATTTGGTATCGCCGCTTTCAGAATTGCCTGATCTATCAATAAAAATAAAAGATTAAACTGATCGCTAAACGGCATAGCGAGAACAAAATTGAAACACAGGAATTACGTTTTTATGGTCGCCACGACATAAATAGAAAACGGGCAATCAAAAGCACGTATCTGCACAAAAATTGTATAATTAAAAATGACAGCTCGGCATGCAAAAATTAAGACCTCACCCAACCTGAGATCACGAAAAATTGAGATGCTACCAGAATATGGTGCAATTTTTTTTTTTCTTTCTTTTTAGCAAACTTTGGAATTTTTTTTTTCACCACTTAGATAAAAATAGAACCTAGACATGTTTGATGTCTATGAACTCGTAATGACCTGGAGAATCATAATGGCAGTCTTAGCATTTAGTGAACCTAGCAAAAAAGCCAAACAAAAAACAAGTGTGGGATTGCACTTGTTTTGCAATTTCACCACACTTGGAATTTTTTTCCCGTTTTCGAGTACACAACATGCTAAAACCAATGGAGTCGTTCAAAAGTACAACTCATCCCGAAAAAAACAAGCCCTCACAAGGCCATATTGATGGAAAAATAAAAAAAAGTTATGGCTCTGGAAAGAAGGGGAGCAAAAAACGAAAACGCAAAACTGAAAACAGCTCCTGTCACGAAGGGGTTTATAACCAACAAAGGCTATGCAGACAGCTACGGGCTGATATTAAAAGCCTAGGAAGGGGCCATGGATACTGGTTTCCCCCAGGCTAAAAACAGCAATGCTGTCACTGAGGCTGCCCTCAAAGCCGTGCTGAACTGCAGTGAACTCTGGACCATGGGAAAATGCACTGGCCCACAGTTCGACGCAGTTCAGGCTGTGAGGGAGCACAGTTTCAGTGACGTCACCGCTAGTCACTGAAGCTCCGCTCGCATCATTTCATTCACCAGTGGTTTTCAGCCGGGACGGTCACATCATGTCATCGTCCTGGTTGAAAACTGTATATTCCCCAGATATGGATTACGGCGTGGGACACAACGACGGACAGGTATGGTATATTGTTGATTTGTTACTTTTATTTTTATTACAGGAGCTCGAGGACGTTGCGTGGATTAGGAGTAATAATAAAATGGGAAAACTGTGTTGTGTTTTATTTAATTAAAAGACTTTATTCTGGCTGTGTCTTTATTTATGTCATATAAACATAAGGATGAATGACCTCGGGGAGATCAAAACATCCAACACCGCGGAGACACCATCACGTGTTTCTCAACGCAAGCAATAAATAGCCAGGTCTTTCACCGGGAAGGAACAACCACGGGAAGGGCAGCATCCAAAAAGGAAAACCACCTATGCCAAAACATGGTATCCATCCACAGACAGCTGTTTCGGGGTATTTGCCCCTCATCAGTGCTTAGTAGGAAACTGGCTATTAGGAGCAGTGCCTAGTAAAAGGACTATAAACATAAGGATGAATGACCTCGGGGAGATCAAAACATCCAACACCGCGGAGACACCATCACGTAATTGGAGGGCCCCCAGACGCAGGGCCGTGGGTTACTCGGTACCGGTCCTATCTGTCAGGCTCAAGTGTTGTCACGGTGGCTGGACCCGGTCCGTGACCCTGCTAAGGGACGTCCAATAAAAGGTGATACAAATCTGTCAAGGTTTCGTGACGCCACCTGTGGTATTCGGTCAGGGTGACCGATGCTGCTCGGGGTCCACTGGGGTGATGTGTTGACAGCTAGATGGTATACCTTTCCACAGGTGAAATATATCCCCAGGGCTTCCCAGTAGTGTAGGTGGCGATGGTGTGAGGTGCAGTCAATAACGAGGACACAGGGTTGCAGTCTCTTTACCTCTTTACTGGTGACTTCAGGATCCTCAATCCAGAGCACAGTTAACAGGGCTGTCTGAGACCGGCCGGTCCGATGGGCACATCCAGAGTCCCCTTTGCAGGTGGAAATCGTTGCCTACCACTAGCGCCTGTGTGTTGTAGTGCTTCCCTGCTGAGCATTCGGGATAGTCCTCACAACTTCTGTTCTCGTTCTTTCTAGTTCTTTCTCGTTCTTTCTATTCTCCGTCCCCCAAGTTTGTTATGGCTAGGACGCACCCGTTTGACGGGTAGGCTCGGAGCTATTCTGGGACTCTATATACGCCCCTCTCCATGGTTGCCCCCTATGTCTGCTTAGGTGATGTAAGGTAGACAGCCAACCTATAATTAACTGTCCTGCGGTATTTGAAGTAAGGCATAAAGTCAGTTACTTCCTCTGTGTTCTGGGCACCGGCTACGCGCCTCAGTAGGATGTTGCCGTTCTCGGGGCATGACTCCTACTGGCTCTCTTTTGTGCTTGATCTCGTTTCTCACTGTCTACAATATCCTTCGCTTCGTGTCCTTTCTAAGGATACCGCCGCAAGGTAGTGCAGGTGCGGTTCCGTTTCGTTCTGTTCTTGTCGCTAAGTCTCTGCCAGGTTCCCACGCCTGACAGGGAATCCCCTGAAGTCTCCCCAGCAACACCCCCTGCCACAGGATGTTGCCTGGGCAAAATCCAGTCAGCTTCTCCTCTAACTTCCTATCCAACCCCTAGTTTTACCAGTGTGAGGAGTGGCCTAATAAATAAAACCTTTTGCTCCCCCTAGTGGCCGGAGTGTGAAGTGTAATGTGTGCTGGTGATACCTGGTCAGATGAACTCCTTTAGTGCCATCAGACGTACCATCACTCCCCTTAGTGGCAGAGCGATATTACTGCAACGACTAGGTCTCTGGGGCGCTGCATATTTCTCAACGTAGTCATCCTTATGTTTATAGTCCTTTTACTAGGCACTGCTCCTAATAGCATTTATCCAAGATTTGATCCAACAATAATTTGTGCTATAAACTAGCTATCCATTCCGTCCATATCACGTATAACTGTAAACCAGTAGTGACACAGAAAAGCACAACCATCATAATTTAACCCAATAAAATCATTTTTATTAAACAATTGAAAACATAATTGAATAAGATCACCCTCTAAAGTATCCGTAGTAAAAACTACGAAAATTCACATTATAATAGGGTATTGCCCGCCCTTGTCTGCTACATATGAAGTAAGATAACCCCGACGCGCGTTTCGTCCACACTTCTTCAGACGCCCCCTGAAGAAGTGTGGACGAAACGCGCGTCGGGGTAGAGGGACCGGACACTCTTCCATACACTTAGCAGTAAGTACTGTTGCTTTATTACTGCCGCCGGGCAATATATCTATATTTATTTCATCCAATTGGGAGAACAATACTTAGATTCTTGGAGGCCATGGTTACGGCGGTGGTTATCTTACTTCATATGTAGCAGACATGGGCGGGCAATACCCTATTATAATGTGAATTTTCATAGTTTTTACTACGGATACTTTAGAGGGTGATTTTATTCCAGAGCCCAGCTGAGGAGATTTAGGGTATGTTCACACGTTCCTGATTTCCATCCTTTTTTTTTCAGGACTGAAACCGCAGCTCTTGGCAGAAAACGCAGGTCCTTTTTTTGTGCTTTTATGGTGCGTTTTTTGATGAGTTTTTTGATCCTTTTTTTATGCAGTTTTCTATGCAGAGTCTGTGTGTTTTCTAGGAAGTTTTTTAGGGTTAAAATGACTGAAAATACCCTAACCCTACCCCTACCCCTAACCCTACCCCTAACCCTACCGGAAAAAAAAAAAATTCTTAATTTTTTTATTGTCCCTACCTATGGGGGTGACAAAGGGGGGGGTGTCATTTACTATTTTTTTATTTTGATCACTGAGATAGGTTATATCTCAGTGATCAAAATGCACTTTGGAACGAATCTGCCGGCCGGCAGATTCGGCGGGCGCACTGCGCATGCGCCCGCCATTTTGCAAGATGGCGGCGCCCACGGAGAAGACGGCCGGACGGACATCGGGAGGCCGGGTAAGTATAAGGGGGGAGATTAGGGCACGGGGGGGGCATCGGAGCACGGGGGGGGCATCGGAGCACGGGGGGGGGCATCGGAGCACGGGGGGTGGGATCGGGGCAGCCACACTCCGCCCACGCACTTCCGCCCGCTTCCCCGCACTTCCTGCTGCAGCGGTTCGGCACCACAAACCGCAATAAAACCCGCATATATATTTTTGATCTGCGGGTTTTACTGCGGGTTTGACCTCACAATGGAGGTCTATGGGTGCAGAACCGCTGCGGCTCCGAAAAAAGAAGTGACATGCTCCTTCTTTTTTCCCGCAGCTATTCAGCGCGGCTTTTTTTTTAAAATTCAGGATCATGTGCACAGCGGTTCCTGTTTTCCATAGGGTACATTGTACTGTACCCTGCATGGAAAACAGCTGCGGAACCGCAGCGGCAAAAACGCTGCGGTTCCGCAGTAAAAAACGCACTGTGTGAACATGGCCTTAAGCTAATTGTTGTTTAAATACATGCTTTGTGCTTTATGAGTTGAGTAGTTCGTTGGTCCCTCATTTGAGATACCTGGTTTTTTGTCTTATTTTTTATGTATGTTTTCAACTGTTTAAAAAAAATGATTTTATTGGGTTAAATTATGATGGTTGTGCTTTTCTGTGTCACTACTGGTTTACAGTTATACGTGATATGGACGGAATGGATAATGACTGCTCCTAATAGCCAGTTTCCTACTCCACATTGATGAGGGGCAAATACCCCGAAACAGCTGTCTGTGGATGGATACCATGTTTTGGCATATGTGGTTTTCCTTTTGGATGCTACCCTTCCCGTGGTTGTTCCTTCCCGGTGAAAGACCTGGCTATTTATTGCTCGCGTTGAGAAACACGTGATGGTGTCTCCGCGGCTTTTCTACATGCATTTGCATATTTCCCATAAGGGATGGGAGCAGTGTACTGGATCACTGCGTTGAGAAACACGTGATGGTGTCTCAGCGGTGTTGGATGTTTTGATCTCCCCGAGGTCATTCATCCTTATGTTTATAGTCCTTTTATTAGGCACTTCTCCTAATAGCCAGTTTCCTACTCCACACTGATGAGGGGCAAATACTCCGAAACAGCTGTCTGTGGATGGATATCATGTTTTGGCATAGGTGGTTTTCCTTTTTGGATGCTGCCCTTCCCGTGGTTGTTCCTTCCCGGTGAAAGACTTGGCTATTTATTGCTTGCATTGAGAAACACGTGATGGTGTCTCCGCGGCTTTTCTACATGCATTTATGTCCTGACACAGGACATTTTTTTTCTCCCATCCTGATCGGGTAGGGGTTAACCTTGTTTGGCCTCTCTTTGGTTCAGGGAGGGCTATTTAGTTCTGCTGCTGGCCTGGTTCTGGTACTTTTGCTAACCCGGCTTGAGTTGTTGACCCAGGTTATCCTTCAGATATCGTTGTGCCTCTGTGTGCTTGTGTTTCCTGTGTATGACCCAGCTTAGACTCTGTTTCTGTTTCTGCCTCTTGATTCGGTACTGCTCTGTATTCTCTAGTTCTGATTCCCGGCTCTGTCGCTGACCACTTTCTGTCTTGCTCTTTTGTCCTGCGCTCCCGTCTGGCTACTGACCTCGGTTTGTCCCCCACCATCCTTCTGTCTTGTCCCTGGATTCTGCTCATCTTCCCAGCTTCTGACCTTGGCTTGCCTAACTACATACCCAGCGTTCACCCAGCAGTCGGCTCTCATCCTTCTCGGAGCTTGGCTCTGCCCTGGCACCTTCCCAGCCGTCACGTGATCTGCCAGGTCCTGCTCCACTCTTCCTTGCACACTGCAGCAGGGCCGTATTTGCCACTAGGCACTTGATTGCACGTGCCTAGGGCGGCAGGATGAGGGGGGGGGGGGGTTGCACTTGAGCAAGGTTTTTTTTTTATAAAAGTCCAGGTTCAAGTGCCACAGGTCAAGGGGGGGAGGATCCATGCACACAGGGGGGAGGATGGAGGAGCCATGCACGCAGGCTGGGAGGATGGGGGAGCCATGCACGCAGGGTGGGAGGATGGGGGTGCCATGCACGCAGGAGGGAGGATGGGGGAGCCATGCACGCAGGGAGGGAGGATGGAGGAGCCATGCACACAGGGGGGGGGAGGATGGAGGAGCCATGCACGCAGGGGGAGGATGGAGGAGCCATGCTCGCAGGGTGGGAGGATGGGGGAGCAATGCACGCAGGGTGGGAGGATGGGGGAGCCATGCACGCAGGGTGGGAGGATGGGAGAGCTGTGCACGCAGGGTGGGAGGATGGGGGAGCCGTGCACGCAGGGTGGGAGGATGGGGGAGCCGTGCACACAGGGTGGGAGGATGGAGTATAAATATGGAGTATAAATACTAGGCCCTATAGGGGGGACACAGTGTGAGAGGACAGTGTGAAGAGGGGTCCGGTATGGAAAGGAGAGGTCAGAGTGAAGAGCATGTACCATAAGAGGGACAGTGTGGGGGTCATATTTTGTGCAGACAATATAGTGGGGGCAATTTTTTATTCAGGAGCATTATAATGACACTTGTATCTTTAAGGGCATCATGTGGAGATTTTCTGCAAAAGAGCGGAGAAGATGGAAGTCTGCAGAGACGGCTGTGGATGAGAAAACTCATCATGGGATCTGGGCAAGATGAAGGAAAGGAGAACGGCTCCAGAGACGACACCATCTATAAGGTAGCTGGATGTAAATGTTATGTGTGATACTAACTAACTCATGTTTTCAATTATGTTAGGAGCATTAAAGGGGATGTCCAGGTTTGTAATGAATCTGCAGTCATTCTTTGTGACTGCAGACTTCTGAATTCTCACAGTGCGATCTGCACGCTGTCAGAATTCTCTCGTGCTGGAGATTTACATTATTGCGGTCACATGCTGACTAGACCTGTGTGGCCTCAATGAAAATGAACTGAGCGAGGCCGGGCACGTCTAGTCGGAATGTGGTCAGAAGTATACAAATCACATACTTGTGCTGACATGACTGTCCACAGGCAAGGGGGAATCCTAAAAGTGTGCAGTGCATTTGCTGTGAGAATTCAGAAGCTGTGATGTCAGGATTCAGCTCTGCAGGTTCCAGTAGTCGTCACATGGACACTTTACTCATATGTGATTTTCATACTTGTGGTCCTGTGACAACGAGCTTCTCTTCTGCTTCTCTCAGTTTTTCACTGAATATTGAGAGCATTAGGGAGAGGAGCTCGTGGGTACATGACTGAGTTTGCAAATCGCATATGTCCTTGGCGGAGGGGAGGCACCAAAATGAATTCTTGCCCCTGGTGCCAGAAACCCTACATACAGCTCTGCCGGTATGCCACTACGAGCGGTGATTACCGGGTCTGGTGGAGGGATGTCTGTGCACAGGCAGTGAGGCAAGGACTGAGGGTGTGCACAAAGAGAATGGAGAACCGGAGACTGCCCGTCCTAGTCTACGCCGTAGCCTGGAGCCCTCATTTTCATAGGAATTTGTCAGTTAATTGTCTTTCTAAAGCTTTATAGTGTTGTTTTAGGTCAGAGAGGGAAGGTTAGGGATGAGCTAGCAAGGTGCAGGGACAGGTAGTGATGGCTACTTGTGGACATGTGCGGCACTTGCGGTTTTGCACTTGCGGTGATACAAAAAGCACTGCTAGCAGTGTTTTTTCCATTGCTGCAAGTACCGCATTTGCCGGATCGCGGCAAAACCGCAAGTGCCGCACATGTCCGCAAGTCCCATAGGGAATGTATGAGACCAAACGCAGTGTTGCCGTAAGTGATCCGTTACACGGCAGATGCGGAAAAACTGCCCGATCTGCTGCACAAGGCTCCTTTCACATCAGCAATTTATGGCAAAGTCACTGCCGATAGTGTCATACTCACCAAAGGGGGAGGCAGCACTAAAAGTGCCTAGGGCAGCAGAAACTCTAAATACGGCCCTGCACTGCAGTGTCCGTGCATCCCCTGGCTGTCCTGCGTTTCATGTGCAGCGACCCATAGAAAGACACACAGTGTGTGTATGTCTTTACAGATTAACATGTAACAACTATAGGATTAGTAATGGATAGGTGTCTTATTGACACCTCTCCATTACTAAGCCGTGGGCTTGATGTCACCTTACAATACAAAGGTGACATCAACCCCACAAGTATTATGCCACTTGCAACTGCTACAGGGCAAGTGGGATGAGCAAGGCTAAGTATCAGAATTGGTGCATCTTAGAGATGCGCCTTTTCTGGGGCAGCTGGGAGCTCATGTTTTTAGCCAGGGGGGCTAATAACCATGGTCCCTTCCTAGGCTATTAATATCAGCCCCCAGTTGCTGGCTTTCCGTCTGCTGGTTCTGAAAATTGAGCGGGAGCCCACACCATTTTTCCCCCCAAAATAATCTTTTATTAATTACATACATGTCCCATAATTTGCTCACACACACAACTAATTGGATTGGTCACTGACATTTACAGCTCTGGCAAAAATTAAGAGACCACCACATCAAAACCCTGGCATGGGCAGCCCAATCTCCAGAAATGAAACCCATTGAAAACCTCTGGAATGTATCAAGGTGATGATGGATAGCCACAAGCCATGAAACAAAGAAGAACTGCTTAAATTTTTGCGCCAAAAGCAGTGTGAAACACTGTTGGAAAGCATGCCAAGACGCATGAAAGCTGTGATTAAAAATCATGGTTATTCCACAAAATATTTATTTCTGAACTCTTCCCGAATTAAAACATTAGTATTGTTGTTTCTAAATGATTATGAACTTGTTTTCTTTGCATTATTTGAGGTCTGAAATCACTGTTTGTTTGTTTTTTAAATGTTGACCACTTTTCTTTGTCAGTAAAAAATACAAAATTATTGCTTGGAAATTCGGAGACATGTCAGAAGTTTATAGAATAAAAGAACAATTTACATTTTACTCAAAAATATACCTATAAGAGAAAAATCAGACAAACTGAAAATTTTGCAGTGGTCTATTTCCGTGATCTGCCAGCCTGCAGAGGAAGATTCTTCCTCTTGTTTCATTTTCGTCAATGTGATAGATCCTATGACAGTGATCAAAATAAAACAAATAGTAAATAACCCCCCCTTTATCATTCCCTTAGTTAGGGAAAAATAATACTATAAAAAAGTACGTATTTCCATTTTCCAATTAGGGATACAGTTGGGCTAACGATAGAGTTAGGGTCGGGGTTAAAGTTAGGGTTGGGGCTAAAGTTAGGGTTAGGGCTAGGGTTGGGGCTAAAGTTAGGGTTAGAGTTGGGATTAGGGTTAGGGTTGGGATTAGGGTTTGGATTAGGGTTAGGGTTGGCATTAGGATTAGGGTTGGCATTAGGGTTAAGTTTGGGATTAGGATTAGGGGTGTATTGGGATTAGGGTTGGGATTAGGGTTAGGTATGAGGTTAGGGTTGAGATTAGGATTAGGGGTGTGTTGGGTTTAGGGTTTTGATTAGGGTTATGGTTAGGGTTGTGATTAGGGTTAGTGGTGTGTTGGGGTTAAGGTTGTGATTAGGATTATGGATCGGGTTGGGATTAGGGTTAGGGGTGTGTTGGGGTTAGGGTTGGAGTTAGAATTGGGGGGTTTCCACTGTTTAGGTACATCAGGGGGTCTCCAAACGCGACAGCCAATTTTGCGCTCAAAAAGTCAAATGGTGCTCCCTCCCTTCTGAGCTCTGCTGTGCGCCTAAACAGTGGTTTACTCCCACATACTGTATGGGGCATCAGCGTACTCAGGACTAATTGGACAACAACTATTGGGGTTCAGTTTCTACTGTTACCCTTGCGGAAAAAAAATTGGGGGCTAAAAAATAATTTTGTGAAAAAAAATGATTTTTTGCTTTTTTGGCTCTGCGTCAAACTTCTGTGAAGCACTTGGGCGCTCAAAATGCTCACCCCATATATAGATAGGTTCCTTGGGGGGTCTAGTTTCCAAAATGGAGTCACTTGTGGGGGGTTTCTACTGTTTAGGTACATGAGGAGCTCTGAAAATGCAACGACACCCACAGACCATTCCATCAAAGTCTGCATTTTAAAACGTCACTACTTCCCTTCCGAGCCCCGATGTGTGCCCAAACAGTGGTCCCCCCCACACATGAGGTATCAGCATACTCAGGACAAATTGGACAACAACTCTTGGGGTCCAATTTCTCCTGATACCCTTGTGAAAGTAAAGATTTGGGGGTGAAAAGATAATTTTTTGGAAAAAATATGATTTTTTATTTTCATGGCTCTACATTATAAACTTATGTGAAGCAGTTGGAGATTCATAGTGCTCACCACACATCTAGATAAGCTCTTTGGGGGGTCTAGTTTTCAAAATGGGGTCACTTGTAGGGGGTTTCTACTGTTTAGGTACATCAGGAGATCTTCAAATGCAACATGACGCCAGCAGGCCATTCCATCAAAGTCTACATTTTAAAACATCCCTTTCGAGCCCCGATGTGTGCCCAAACAGTGGTCTCCCCCACATATGGGGTATCAGCGTACTCAGGACAAACTGGACAACAAATGTTGGGGTCCAATTTCTCCTGTTACCCTTGAGAAAAAAAAATTGCGGGCTAAAAAATCATTTTTGCGGAATAAAAAAGGAATTTTTAATTTCACGGCTCTACGTTATAAATTTCTGTGAAGCACTTGGGGGTTCAAAGTGCTCACCGCACATCTAGATAAGTTGCCTAATGGGTCTAGTTTCCAAAATGGGGTCACTTGTGGGGGTTTCCACTGTTTAGGCATATCAGGGGCTCGCCAAACGCGACATGCCGTCTGATCTCAAGGTTGCAGTCTCTTTACCTTTACTGAAGACTTCAGCATTCACAGTCCAGGGCACCAGATCACAGGGCAGGCAGAGTCCGGCCGGTTTGGAGGCAAGTCCAGAGTCCCCTTGTCCAGGTGGAAATCAGTAGCCTTCCCTTGCGCTGCAGTGTTGTAGTTCCTTACTGCCTAAGGCTTCACATAAGGTCCTCACAGATGTAACGTTTTTCTCTCTGTCCCCCATATAGGATAGGACAAACCCATATGACTGGTGGCTTGAGGCAGGTTATAGGGACTCTAGCATGCCCCAGCCTCTAAAGGGTGCCACCGTGCCTCCTGGGTGTAGGTGCGGACAGGTAATGCAATTAGCTGTCCTGCTGGTCTTTGGAACAAAGCATAAAGGTCCTTAATCCCTCGGTGTTCTGGCTACTGGGATCCTGCGCCTCAGAAGGAGGCAGCCTGTGTAGGGCTGGTCCCCTTCTGGTATCCTCTCCTTTGCTCCGACTTCCTTCACGCTCGCTGCAATACAGTTCTGCCTTCGATGTCTCTTCCCAGGAGCTGCAGCTCTGAGGGCATGCACAGGTCCGTGTCCTTTCTCCTTCGTTCACTGACAGGATCCCACCCCTGTCAGGGACCAACTAACTGAGCTGAGCTCAGCCAGAAACTAACTAACTTTCCATACAGGCAATCAGTTTTACCTATGTGGGGAGTGACCTAATAAATGGGAACAGAAGCTCCCCCTAGTGCCTGGAGTGTGAAATGTGTTGCATGTTTGTGATATCTGGATGCAGTTATCCTTCTTTGCCTCCAAACGTAGCATCACTCTCCCCAAGAGGAAAGCAATACCACTGTGACGACTAGGACCCTGGGTGTTATGATCAGGTGGCCTTGGAGCAGCATAAAAACTTTCTCTGGAGTAGGTGGTAACTATACGGACCGCAAACCCTTATCTTAACACCGCAACTAGAAGTAGCCGTGGGGTGTGCCTAACAAAACCTAGACACCTCGACACAGCCGGAGAACTAAATACCCCTAAAGATGGAAATAGGAAAACTATCTTGCCTCAGAGTAGACCCCCAAAGGATAGGCAGCCCCCCACAAATAATGACTGTGAGTTGGAGAGGAAAAGACACACACAGGCAGAAAACAGGCTTAGCAAAGGAGGCCACTTGTAGCTAAATAGAAAAGGACAGGACAGGATACTAAGCAGTCAGCATAAAAATACTACAAAAATATCCACAGCAGAAAATACAAAACTCCACCACCTAACTAAAGATGTGGAGAGTATAAATGCAACTCCAGAGAATCCAACCAGACTGAGAAAAGCAACTGTCACACAGTCACAGCTGGAGCAAATAGAAACAAAAGATCAGCACTGAAAATAAGCACACAGCAAGTGTGCTTCAGAAAAAGAAATAAACACTTATCTTTGCTGAACTGGCAGCTAGGCAGGTGAGGCCAGGCAGAGATCCAATACTTCCAAAGAAACATTGACAACTGGCCAGGGCTAATGAATCCTGCACACTTAAATATCCCAGTCAGAACAGCAATTAGCAGATACACCTGGCCAGGACTGTGACTCGGAGACAACTGCATTCCCAGCTACAACCACTGGAGGGAACCCAAGAGCAGAATTCAAAACAGTACCCCCCCTTGAGGAGGGGTCACCGAACCCTCACCAGGACGATCAAGATGAGCCAGATGAAAGGCACGGACCAAATCAGCAGAATGGACATCAGAGGCAAAAACCCAAGAATTATCCTCCTGGCCATTACCCTTCCACTTGACAAGGTACTGAAGCCTCCGCCTCGAAAAACGAGAATCCAAAATCTTCTCAACAACATATTCCAACTCCCCATCAACCAACACAGGGGCCGGAGGATCAACAGAGGGAACCACGGGCTCCACATATTTCCGGAACAAAGATCTATGGAAGACATTATGGATAGCAAAAGAGGCCGGAAGCGCCAGTCGAAAAGACACCGGATTAATAATCTCAGAAATCCTATAAGGACCAATAAACCAAGGCTTAAACTTAGGACAAGAGACCTTCATAGGAACATGACGGGAAGACAACCAAACCAGATCCCCAACCCGAAGCCGGGAACCAACACACAGACGACGGTTAGCAAAACGTTGAGCCTCCTCCTGAGACAACACCAAATTGTCCATCACATGAGCCCAAATCTGCTGCAACCTGTCAACCACAGAATCCACACCAGGACAGTCAGAAGGCTCAACCTGCCCAGAAGAAAAACGAGGATGAAAACCAAAATTACAAAAGAAAGGAGAAAACCAAAGTAGCCGAACTAGCCCGATTATTAAGGGCAAACTCGGCCAATGGCAAGAAAGCCACCCAATCATCCTGATCAGCAGACAAAAAGCATCTCAAATAAGTCTCCAAAGTCTGATTAGGTCACTCGGTCTGGCCGTTTGTCTGAGGATGAAATGCAGAAGAAAAAGACAAATCAATGCCCAGCTTGGCACAAAAGGACTGCCAAAACCTAGAAACAAACTGAGAACCTCTGTCGCACACAATATTCTCCGGTATACCATGCAAATGCACCACATGCTGAAAAAACAACGGAACCAAATCAGAAGAAGAGGGCAATTTAGGCAAAGGCACCAAATGAACCATCTTAGAGAATCGGTCACAAACAACCCAGATAACCGACATCCTCTGGGAAACAGGAAGATCGGAAATAAAATCCATAGAAATATGCGTCCAGGGCCTCTCAGGGACCGGCAAAGGCAAAAGCAACCCACTAGCACGGGAGCAACAAGGCTTGGCCCGCGCACAAGTCCCACAGGACTGCACAAAAGAACGCACATCACGCGACAAAGAAGGCCACCAAAAGGACCTACCAACCAAGTCTCTGGTACCAAAAATGCCAGGATGACCAGCCAACACGGAACAATGAACCTCAGAAATCACTCTACTAGTCCATCTGTCAGGAACAAACAGTTTCCCCACAGGACAACGGTCAGGTTTGTCAGCCTGAAATTCCTGAAGAACCCATCGTAAATCAGGAGAAATGGCAGAAAGG
The DNA here is from genome assembly GCF_032444005.1 of Ranitomeya imitator. NCBI lineage: Eukaryota > Metazoa > Chordata > Amphibia > Anura > Dendrobatidae > Ranitomeya > Ranitomeya imitator. The sequence continues at coordinate 414,238,594 of NC_091285.1, forward strand.
ACCACCCCTTCTTTCAGAATACCGACCGGTTCCAAGACATCAGGAGAATCAGGCAAAAAACTCCTAGAGAGGGCATCAGCCTTAATATTCTTAGAACCCGGAAGGTACGAGACCACGAAATCAAAACGAGAAAAAAACAAGGACCATTGAGCCTGTCTAGGATTCAACCGTTTGGCAGACTCGAGGTAAATCAGATTTTTATGATCGGTCAAGACCACAATACGGTGCTTAGCACCCTCAAGCCAATGTCGCCACTCCTCAAACGCCCACTTCATAGCCAACAACTCCCGATTACCGACATCATAATTGCGTTCAGCAGGCGAAAACTTACGGGAAAAGAAGGCACATGGTTTCATTAAGGAACCAACAGGATCCCTCTGATACAAAACGGCCCCTGCCCCAATCTCAGAAGCGTCAACCTCAACCTGAAACGGAAGAGAAACATCCGGTTGACGCAACACTGGAGCAGAAGTAAAACGACGTTTAAGTTCCTGAAAGACAGAGACAGCCACAGGGGACCAATTCGCCACATCAGCGCCCTTCTTCGTCAAATCAGTCAAGGGTTTAACCACGCTGGAAAAATTAGCAATGAAACGGCGATAAAAATTAGCAAAACCCAAAAATTTCTGAAGGCTCTTCACGGATGTGGGCTGAATCCAATCATGAATGGCCTGAACCTTAACCGGATCCATCTCTATAGATGAGGGAGAAAAAATAAAGCCCAAAAAGGAGACCTTCTGCACCCCAAAAAGACACTTAGACCCTTTCACAAACAAAGCATTGTCACGAAGGATCTGAAATACCATCCTGACCTGCTGCACATGAGACTCCCAATAATCGGAAAAAAACAAAATATCGTCCAAATATACAATCAAGAATTTATCAAGAGAATTCCGGAAGATATCATGCATGAAGGACTGAAAAACAGATGGAGCATTAGAGAGTCCGAATGGCATCACCCTGCTTAATACGAACAAGATTATACGCCCCCCGAAGGTCAATCTTAGTAAACCAACTAGCTCCCTTAATCCTAGCAAACAGATCGGAAAGCAAAGGTAATGGGTATGGAAACTTGACCGTAATCTTATTCAAGAAGCGATAATCAATACAGGGTCTTAAGGAACCATCTTTTTTAGCAACAAAAAAGAACCCCGCTCCCAACGGTGAAGAAGATGGCCGCATATGCCCTTTCTCCAAAGACTCCTTAATATAGCTCCGCATGGCGGCATGTTCAGGTACAGACAGGTTGAAAAGTCGGCCTTTAGGAAACTTACAGCCTGGAATCAAGTCAATAGCACAATCGCAGTCCCTGTGCGGTGGAAGGAAACTGGACTTGGGCTCATCGAATACATCCTGAAAATCAGACAAAAACTCCGGAATTTCAGAAGAGGAAGAAGGGGCGATAGACATCATTGGAACATCATTATGAATCCCCTGACAACCCCAACTAGTCACAGACATGGACTTCCAATCCAACACAGGATTATGTACCTGCAACCACGGAAAACCCAGCACGATAGCATCATGCAAATTATGCAACACCAGAAATCGACAATCTTCCTGATGGGCTGGCGCCATGCGCATGGTCACCTGTGTCTAAAACTGGGGCTTATTTTTAGCCAAGGGTGTAGCATCAATGCCCCTTAAAGGAATAGGGTTCTGCAAAGGCTGCAAGGGCAAACCACAATGCCTAGCAAAGTCAAAGTACATTAAGTTCAAGGCAGCGCCTGAATCCACAAACGCCATGACAGAAAATGATGACAATGAACAGATCAAGGACACAGATAACAGAAATTTAGGTTGTACAATACTGATGGTAAATGAACTGGCGATCCTCTTTGTCCACTTAGGGCAGACAGAAATAACATGGGAAGCGTCGCCACAATAATAACACAACCTATTGATACGTCTGAAACCTTGTCGTTCTGTTTTAGACAGAATCCTATCACACTGCATAGGCTCAGGAATTTGCTCTGAGGAAAACGCCATAGCGCGCACAGTTCTGCGCTCCCGCAAGCGCCGGTCAATCTGAATGGCCAGAGACATAGAATCACTCATATTGGAGGGTGTGGGAAACCCCACCATAACATCTTTAACGGATTCAGAAAGACCCTTTCTGAAAAATGCCGCCAAAGCATCATTATTCCATTTAGTCAACACCGACCATTTTCTGAATTTCTGACAATACAATTCTGCCGCCTCTTGACCCTGAGACAGGGCCAACAAGGTCTTCTCCGCTTGATCCACGGAATTAGGTTCATCATACAGTAATCCTAACGCCTGAAAGAAGGAGTCTACATTAAGCAAAGCATGATCCCCAGATTCCAGGGAAAATGCCCAATCCTGTGGATCACCACGCAGCAGGGAGATGATGATTTTAACTTGTTGAATGGAATCACCGGAGGATCGAGGTTTCAATGCAAAAAAACAGTTTACAGTTGTTTTTAAAACTCAAAAATTTGGACCTGTCACCAAAAAACATATCAGGAGTAGGAATCTTCGGTTCTAAAGCCGGAGTCTGAACAATGTAATCAGAAATACCCTGTACCCTAGCAGCAAGCTGGTCTACACGAGAAGCTAATTCCTGAACATTCATGCTAGCACAAGGCTCTTCAGCCACCCAGAGATTAAGAGGAAGGAGAAGACAAAGTAGACTGAAGAAAAAAAAATGGCTCATACATAGTAACATAGTAACATAGTTAGTAAGGCCGAAAAAAGACATTTGTCCATCCAGTTCAGCCTATATTCCATTATAATAAATCCCCAGATCTACGTCCTTCTACAGAACCTAATTGTATGATACAATATTGTTCTGCTCCAGGAAGACATCCAGGCCTCTCTTGAACCCCTCGACTGAGTTCGCCATCACCACCTCAAGACCTTTCCTCCCTTCTTCTGAGATGCATTTAACTCATTATGGGCCAGTTGTACTGTTATGATCAGGTGGCCTTGGAGCAGCATGAAAACTTTCTCTGGAGTAGGTGGTAACTATACGGACCGCAAACCCTGATCTTAACACAGCAACTAGAAGTAGCCGTGGGGTGCCTAACAAAACCTAGACACCTCGACACAGCCGGAGAACTAAATACCCCTAAAGATGGAAATAGGAAAACTATCTTGCCTCAGAGTAGACCCCCAAAGGATAGGCAGCCCCCCACAAATAATGACTGAGTTGGAGAGGAAAAGACACACGCAGGCAGAAAACAGGCTTAGCAAAGGAGGCTGTTATGACCTGGTGGTTAAGAGGCCACACTGATATGACCTGGTGGTTAAAACGCAACATGGAACGAGCTCTGAGAAGGTGGTATCTCTACTGACCGCAGTCCCTAATCCTAACAACACATCTAGAAATAGCCGTGGGATGTTCCTGACACTCCCTAGACACCTTGTCACAGCCTCAGATATAGCTACCCCTAAAGAAGGAAATAGAAAGCTATCTTGCCTCAGAGAAACCCCCAAAAGGAAAGATAGCCCCCCACAAATATTGACTGTGAAAGGAGAGGGAAATGACAAACTCAGAAATGAAATTAGAATTCAGCAAAGGGAGGCCAAAACTAAACTAGATAGTCAGAGAGCAAAGGATACTGTGCGGTCAGTATTAAAAACTACAAAATCCACGCAGAGTTTACAAAAATGAACTCCACACTGACTCACGGTGTGAAGAAGGAAAAACCGCTTTCCCAGAGCTTCCAGCTAGCCTGAATAAGACATAGTGACAAGCTGGACAAAAGAGACAAAATGCAAAGCAATAGAGTCCAAACAAATGGACAAACAAAACTAGCAAAACTTATCTTTTGCAGACAAGGACTGGCCATATGAGAAATCCAAGGGAAGAATCAAATCCAACCAAGAACATTGACAGCAGGCATGGACTAAAGCCCAGAGCAGGTTTAAATAACAAACCCAGGCAAGGCGATTGGTGAAGGCAGCTGCTACAGCCACCTAACGGAGCAGCAGTTCCACTCGAAACCACCAGAGGGAGCCCAAGGGCAGAACTCGCAAAAATACCATTAGCAACCACAGGAGGGAGCTCCAGAACGGAACTCACAACAGTACCCCCATCCTTGAGGAGGGGTCACCGAACCCTCACCAGAGCTCCCAGGCCGATCAGGACGAGCCAAATGGAAAGCATGAACCAAATCGGGAGCATGAACATCGGAGGCAACAAATTTTCTGGAGAAGAAGGCACAAGGTTTCATCAAAGAGCCATCAGAATTTCTCTGAGACAAAACGGCCCCTGCCCCAATCTCAGAAGCATCAACCTCAACCTGAAAAGGGAGAGAAACATCTGGCTGACGCAACACAGGGGCAGAAGTAAAACGACGTTTAAGCTCCTGAAAGGCCTCAACAGCCGCAGAGGACCAATTCACCACATCAGCGCCCTTCCTCGTCAAATCGGTCAGAGGCTTCACAACACTAGAAAAATTAGCAATAAAGCGACGATAAAAAGTGGCAAAGCCCAAAAATTTCTGTAGGCTCTTTACAGATGTAGGTTGAGTCCAATCATGAATGGCCTGGACTTTAACAGGATCCATTTCAATAGCCGAGGGAGAAAAAATGAAACCCAAAAAAGAAACCCTCTGAACTCCAAAGAGGCACTTAGACCCCTTCACAAACAACGCATTAGTACAAAGGACCTGAAACACCATCCTAACCTGCTTCACATGAGACTCCCAATCATCGGATAAAACCAAAATATCATCCAAATACAATCATAAATTTATCCAGATAATTCCGGAAGATATCATGCATAAAGGACTGAAATACCGATGGAGCATTAGAGAGCCCGAATGGCATTACAAGATATTCAAAATGGCCTTCAGGCGTATTAAATGCTGTTTTCCATTCATCACCTTGTTTAATACGCACAAGATTATACGCCCCTCGGAGGTCGATTTTAGTAAACCAACTGGCACCCTTAATCCGAGCAAACAAATCAGAAAGCAAAGGTAACGGATACTGGAATTTGACAGTGATCTTATTGAGAAGGCGATAATCTATACAGGGTCTCAAGGAGCCATCCTTCTTGGCAACAAAAAAAAATCCCGCTCCCAACGGTGACGAAGACGGGCGAATATGCCCTTTCTCCAAGGACTCCTTTAAATAACTCCGCATAGCGGCATGCTCTGGCACAGACAGATTGAAAAGTCGGCCCTTAGGGAACTTACAGCCAGGAATTAAATTAATGGCACAATCGCAGTCCCTATGAGGAGGTAGGGAACTGGACTTGGGCTCATCAAATACATCCTGGAAATCCGACAAAAACTCAGGAACTTCAGAAGAAGGGGACGAGGAAATGGACATCAAAGGAATATCACTATGTATCCCCTGACAACCCCAACCAGTCACAGACATAGATCTCCAATCCAGCACCAGATTATGTTCCTGTAACCATGGAAAACCCAGCACAACAACATCATGCAAATTATGCAACACTAAAAAACGAATATTTTCCTGATGTGCTGGAGCCATACACATGGTTAACTGTGTCCAGTACTGAGGTTTATTCTTGGCCAATGGCGTAGCATCAATCCCCCTTAAGGGAATAGGACTCTGCAAAGGTTCCAAGGAAAAACCACAGCGCTTGGCAAATTCTAAGTCCATTAAGTTCAGGGCAGCGCCAGAATCCACAAATGCCATAACAGAAAAGGACGACAATGAGCAAATCAGGGTAACAGACAAGAGAAATTTAGGCTGCACAGTACTAATGGTAACAGAGCTAGGGACCCTCCTAGTACGCTTAGGGCAATCAGAAATAGCATGAGCTGAATCACCACAGTAAAAACACAGGCCATTCTGACGTCTGAATTCCTGCCGTTCTGCTCTAGTCAAAATCCTATCACATTGCATAGGCTCAGGACTTCGCTCAGAGGACACTGCCATATGGTGCACCGCCTTGCGCTCACGCAAGCGCCGATCAATCTGAATGGCTAGAGACATAGATTCGCTCAAACCGGTAGGCGTAGGAAAGCCCACCATAACATCTTTAAGGGTTTCAGAAAGACCTTTTCTGAAAATAGCAGCCAGCGCTTCTTCATTCCATTTAGTGAGCACAGACCATTTTCTAAATTTCTGGCAATATAACTCTGCCGTTTCCTGACCCTGACACAGGGCCAACAGTGTTTTCTCAGCATGCTCTACAGAGTTAGGTTTGTCATACAACAATCCGAGCGCCTGAAAGAATGCATCTACATTCAATAATGCCGGATTCCCTGTTTCAAGAGCAAATGCCCAGTCTTGAGGATCACCACGCAGTAAGGATATGATGATTTTCACTTGCTGAGTGGGATCACCAGAAGAACGGGGTTTCAAAACAAAAAACAATTTGCAGCTATTTTTAAAGTTCAAAAACTTGGATCTGTCCCCAAAAAACAAATCAGGAGTAGGAATTCTTGGCTCTAGAGCCGGAGTCTGAACAATATAATCTTGGATACTCTGGACTCTTGCAGCAAGTTGATCCACACGAGAAAACAAACCCTGAACCTCCATACCAGAGCATATATCCAGCACCACCCAGATATCAAGAGGAAAAAGAAGACAGAACAGAGCACAGAAAAAAAAATGGTTCAGAACTCTTTTTTTTCCTTCTTTTGAGATGCATTCAATTCATTCTTGGCCTGCTGTACTGTTATGACCTGGTGGTTAAGAGGCCACACTGATATGACCTGGTGGCTAAAACGCAACATGGAACGAGCTCTGAGAAGGTGGTATCTCTACTGACCGCAGTCCCTAATCCTAACAGCACAACTAGAAACAGCCGTGGGATGTTCCTGATACTCCCTAGACACCTCGTCACAGCCTCAGATATAGCTACCCCTAAAGAAGGAAATAGAAAGCTATCTTGCCTCAGAGAAACCCCCAAAAGGAAAGATAGCCCCCCACAAATATTGACTGTGAAAGGAGAGGGAAATGACGAACTCAGAAATGAAATTAGAATTCAGCAAAGGGAGGCCAAAACTAAACTAGATAGACAGAGAGCAAAGGATACTGTGCGGTCAGTATTAAAAACTACAAAATCCATGCAGAGTTTACAAAAATGAACTCCACACTGACTCACGGTGTGGAGGGGCAAATCTGCTTTCCCAGAGCTTCCAGCTAGCCTGAATAAGACATAGTGACAAGCTGGACAAAAGAGACAAAATGCAAAGCAATAGAGTCCAAACAAATGGACAAACAAAACTAGCAAAACTTATCTTTTGCAGACAAGGACTGGCCATATGAGAAATCCAAGGGAAGAATCAAATCCAACCAAGAACATTGACAGCAGGCATGGACTAAAGCTCAGAGCAGGTTTAAATAACAAACCCAGGCAAGGCGATTAGTGAAGGCAGCTGCTACAGCCACCTAACAGAGCAGCAGTTCCACTCGAAACCACCAGAGGGAGCCCAAGGGCAGAACTCGCAAAAATACCATTAGCAACCACAGGAGGGAGCTCCAGAACGGAACTCACAACAGGAGGCCACTTCTAGCTAAATAGAAAAGGACAGGACAGGATACTAAGAGGTCAGCATAAAAATACTACAAAAATATCCACAGCAGAAAATACAAAACTCCACCACCTAACTAAAGATGTGGAGAGTATAACTGCAACTCCAGAGAATCCAACCAGACTGAGAAAAGCAACTGACACAGACAAAGCTGGAGCAAATAGAAACAAAAGATCAGCACTGAAAATAAGCACACAGCAAGTGTGCTTCAGAAAAAGAAATAAACACTTATCTTTGCTGAACTGGCAGCTAGGCAGGTGAGGCCAGGCAGAGATCCAATACTTCCAAAGAAACATTGACAACTGGCCAGGGCTAATGAATCCTGCACACTTAAATATCCCAGTCAGAACAGCAATTAGCAGATACACCTGGCCAGGACTGTGACTCGGAGACAACTGCATTCCCAGCTACAACCACTGGAGGGAACCCAAGAGCAGAATTCACAACACCTGGGGCGCCGCAGATGCAGCTTGTGAGGGTAACCAGATGGAAAGAGACCTTGATGAAAAGGGTAACCGGGCAGCAGACAGCCTCACGGCCCGTGGCCTCGACTCCGGAAACGGAAGAAAAGACAACCGGTACTGGAGAGACAGGTACAGTTACTGCGCCAGTAGCTGAAGAGACCCTGCTAGCGCCCTTCGAACCCCCGCTAGCCCCAAAACCAAGTCAGCTGTTAAACTATATAGTCTGGGACTGGATGGCAGACATTAAAGGCAAGCTAGCTGACCCACTGCTGCCTGTACCGACATCACAGGTGGACATGATGGGGTTTGCAGAGCAAACCTGGGTGGGAAATGCCCCAGGGGGGTCCTCAGCAAAGAGGAAAAATGCCAGCAGCATAAAGCTGGAGGCAGAAGAACGGGAGCGGGGAGTCTGGCAAAAAGAGATGGAGGAACGCAACCTGGCGACTAAAGCCAGGGCGCGCAAAGTCAGCCCCGGTCAGGCCAAGGAGCCAAGGAGACAGGGAGCTGTGATCTCCTTCAACCTTGATAAAGGTTGGGGGTTTATTAAGGAGCCTGGGATGGCAAAGGACCTTTTTGTGACTCGCCGTGATGTGGAGTCACATCTCCTGGAGGGGCACCTGTATCAGGACCCCCACCGGGGGGATTAGGTGTCATTCACACGGTACAAGGGTGAGAGGGGGTGGTATGCCCTCAATGTCCGAAAATGCAGAGTCAAAGAGTGTGAATGTGACATTGATGTAAATTGTTAATTAAGCTTGGTTAGGGTTTTGTAAGACAGAGGGTGTAGGGTATTGGGGCAGGAGAAATTGCTCAAGAAACTGAGATGTCCATTTTTTCCTAGTTAGCCCTTAGAAAAATGTAAAACTTGGGGCTTAAACAAAAATGTAGGGATAAAAATGTAATTATTCTTTCTTCACTGCTCAATGGTATGAATTTCAGAGGCGCATGTGGTGTCAAGATACTCACTGCCCCCTAGATGAATTCAATGGGGGGGGTTTAGTTTGTAAAATAAGGTCATTTATGGGGGTTTCTGCTGTACTGGCACCTAAGGAACTCTGCCATTGTGACATGGCACCCTCAAACCATTCCAGCAAAATCTAAACTCAAATATGGCACCTTTTCCATTCTGAGCTTTGAACTGTGCCTCAAAAGTAGTTTTCAACCACATATGGGGAATCTGTGTACTTAGGAGAAATTGCACACCAAATTTGGGGTCCATTTTCTCCTGCCATCCTTGTGAAAATGAAAAAAAAAAATGGGGCAAAGGAACTTTTTTTGTCGCAAAAATATTTTTTTTTATTTCCACAGTTCAACGTTGGAAAATTCTGTTAAGCATCTGAAGTTTCAAAATGCTCACTACATGTCTAAAGGTACCGTCACACTAAGCGACGCTGCAGCGATACCGACAACGATCCGGATCGCTGCAGCGTCGCTGTTTGGTCGCTGGAGAGCTGTCACACAGACAGCTCTCCAGCGACCAACGATCCCGAGGTCCCCGGTAACCAGGGTTAACATCGGGTAACTAAGCGCAGGGCCGCGCTTAGTAACCCGATGTTTACCCTGGTTACCAGCGTAAAAAAACAAACAGTACATACTTACATTCAGCTGTCTGTCCCTTGCCGTCTGGTTCCTGCACTGACTGCTGGCCGTAAAGTGAAAGTGAAAGCACAGCACAGCGGTGAGTCACACAGCGGTGACTCACTGCTGTGGCTGTGCTCTGCTTTAACTTTACGGCCAGCAGTCATTGCAGGAACCAGACGGCAAGGGACAGACAGCTGAATGTAAGTATGTACTGTTTGTTTTTTTACGCTGGTAACCAGGGTAAACATCGGGTTACTAAGCGCGGCCCTGCGCTTAGTTACCCGACGTTTACCCTGGTTACCAGCAAAGACATCGCTGAATCGGTGTCACACACGCCGATTCAGCGATGTCTACGGGGAGTCCAGCGACGAAATAAAGTTCTGGACTTTCTTCCCCGACCAGCGATCTCCCAGCAGGGGCCTGATCGCTGCTGCCTGTCACACTGGACGATATCGCTAGCGAGGACGCTGCAACGTCACGGATCGCTAGCGATATCGTCTAGTGTGACAGTACCTTAAATAAATTCCTTGAGAGGTCAAGTTTCTAAAATGGGGTCACTTGTTTCCACTGTTTAGGCACATCAGGGGCTCTCCAAACAAGACATGGAACCTGCAGACCATTCCAACAATGTCTGCGTTCAAAAAAGCCACTCCTTCCTTTCCGAGCTTGCTGTGCGACGAAAAAGTACACTGTGTGCAGAATTATTAGGCAAGTTGTATTTTGATCACATGATACTTTCTATACATGTTGTCCTACTCCAAGCTGTTCAGGCTTGAGAGCAAACTACCAATTAAGTAAATCAGGTGATGTGCATCTCTGTAATGAGGAGAGGTGTTGTATAATGACATCGAAACCCTATATAAGGTGTGCTTAATTATAAGGAATAGAAAACTACTATAATGTTTCGGTTTCTTGTAACATTCACCCCCATACTACTTTATTTCTTCCCATCTCCTGTAATCCCTCCACCCAGTAAGGAACTAGTCATTTCTTCCTCCATTCTCCCCAGCCACCTCACCTCCTCCACAGAGCTATTCCCCCACATACAATCCTTTCTCTCAAGGCACACACGGCCACATCATGACCTATCCAGCTCACACCTTCTAACGCTCTGTCTGCTGCTCCTCATTGCCGGCGACATATCCCCAAATCCTGGCCCTCCTCATCACATCCCCACACTCATTTGTAATCCCCTGCCACGATCCTCTACACGTCTTCGCAACCACAGTAACCTCATACCCATTCATCCAGCCCCCAATCCCCCAATTTCCATACCTGGAGCACTATGGAACGCACGCTCTGTCTGCAATAAACTGTCATTTATCCACAACCTCTTTATCAATAACAAACTCTCCTTCCTCGGCATCACTGAAACCTGGCTTACCCCCTCTGACTCAGCCTCTCCAGACGCTCTTTCCTATGGTGGATTCCACCTCTCACAACCCTCGCCCCAGCAACAAACGTGGTGGAGGGGTTGGCTTGCTCCTGTCCGATACCTGCTCCTTTACCCCAATTCCACTACCACCCTCTGCTACTCTTCCCTCGTTCGAGGTGCACTCCGTCCGCATCTACTCCCCCTCCAATCTCCAGCTGGCTGTCATCTACCGCCCCCCAGAACTAGCCATCTCCACCTTTCTTGACCACTTCACCACCTGGCTACTTCATTTCCTCTCAGCCGACATCCTCACTGTCATCATGGGTGACTTCAATATCCCCATTGACACTTCCACCTCAGCCGCCTCTAAACTTTTATCGCTCACTGTCTCCTTTGGTCTCACTCAATGGTCATCTGCAGCCACCCATAAAGATGGTCACACATTGGACCTCATCTTCACCCGCCTCTGTTCCCTTACTAATCTCACTAACTCACCCCTCCCCCTGTCTGACCACAACCTACTGACATTTTCTTCTCTCTCCCCTCCTAGCACGCAACCTCCACTCCACAAACTCACTCACCCTCACAGAAATCTCAAACACCTCAATTTACAATCACTCTCTGAGTCCCTTCTCCCTCTTACAGACATAGCTTCCTTCCATGACACAGATGGTGCTGCCTCTTTTTATAACACCACAATAACAGCAACACTCGATTCGGCCACCCCATTCATGCATAGCAAAACTCGTAGAATCAACAGGCAGCCCTGGCTAACCAGCCTGGCCAAAGAACTGAGACGGGCTTCCAGGATCGCTGAACGGCGATGGAAGAGATCTCGTTCTGCTGAGCACTTCACTGCATACAAGCAGTCCCTCGCCAGCTTCAAGTCCGTGCTCACTGCCGCAAAACAAACTTACTTCTCATCTCTCATATCCTCCCTGACTCACAACCCTAAACAGCTGTTCAACACTTTCAATTCTCTACTCCGTCCCCAAGCATCTCCTCCCTCCCCTCTAATTTCAGCTGAAGAATTTGCCTCTTTCTTTAAGCAGAAGATAGATAACATCAGACAAAGCTTTGGACCACAGCCCCCAATGCCCCTCCTCTTCACTTCTCAGCCCTGTTCCAAAGCCAGCTTCTCCACCATGACAGACGATCAGCTCTCCATCCTTCTATCAAGATCACATCTCACCACTTGCACTCTTGACCCGCTCCCGTCCCACCTCATCCCTAACCTCGCAAAAGTCTTCATCCCAACCCTAACACAACTCTTCAACCTCTCACTTGCAAACGGTGTCTTCCCCTCATCCTTCAAACACGCATCAATCACACCTATCCTCAAAAAACCCTCCCTCAACCCATCCTCTGTGTCCAGCTATCGCCCGATATCCCTTCGCCCTTATGCCTCAAAACTACTGGAACAGCATGTCCATCTTGAACTGTCCCCCCACCTATCCTCCTGCTCCCTCTTTGACCGGTTACAATCTGGCTTCTGAACACATCACTCAACTGAAACTGCCCTAACCAAAGTAACCAATGACCTACTAACCGCCAAGAGCAAGCGACACTACTCTGTCCTCCTCCTCCTGGACCTGTCTTCTGCCTTCGACACTGTGGACCACTCCCTCCTGTTACAGATCCTCTCATCTCTTGGCATCACAGACTTGGCCCTATCCTGGATCTCATCATATCTAACAGACTGGACATTCAGTGTCTCCCTCTCCCACACCACCTCCTCATCTCGCCCCCTGTCTGTCGGTGTCCCCCAAAGTTCAGTTCTTGGACCCCTACTCTTCTCCATCTATACCTACGACATGGGACAGCTCATAGAATCCCACGGTTTACAATATCATCTCTACGCTGATGACACGCAGATCTACCTATCTGGACCCAACCTCACTTCCTTACTGACCAAAATCCCACAATGTCTGTCTGCTATTTCATCCTTCTTTTCTGCTCGTTTTCTAAAACTGAACACGGACAAAACAGAATTCATCATCTTTCCCCCACCTCACTCTACCCCTCCACCCGACCTATCCATCAATGTCAATGGCTGCTCACTTCCCCCGGTCCCGCACGCTCGGTGCCTCGGGGTGATCCTTGACTCTACCCTCTCTTTCAAGCCACATATCCAAGCCCTTGCCTCCTCTTGCCGATTCCAACTCAAAAATATTTCCCGGATCCGTACATTCCTTGACCATGAAACCACAAAAACACTAGTACATGCCCTTATCATCTCCCGCCTCGACTACTGCAACCTCCTACTCTCTGGCCTCCCCTCTAGCACTCTGGCACTACTCCAATCCATGCTAAACTCTGCTGCCCGACTAATCCACTTGTCTCCCAGTTACTCCCCAGCCTCTCCTCTCTGCCAGGCCCTTCACTGGCTTCCTATTGCCCAGAGGCTACAGTTCAAAACACTAACAATGACATACAAAGCCATTCACAATCTGACTCCTCCATACATCTGTGACATGGTCTCCCATTACCTACCTACACGCAACCTTCTATCATCTCATGATCTCCTTCTCTACTCCTCTCTCATCTCTTCCTCCCACAACCGCATACAAGACTTCTCCCGTGCTTCCCCTATACTCTGGAACTCTCTACCCCAACACATTAGGCTCTCACCTACCACAGAAACCTTCAAAAGGAACCTGAAGACCCACCTCTTCCGACAAGCCTACAATCTGCAGTGATCCCCAGTCTACTGAACCACCACATGACCAGCTCTACCATCACCTAGTGTATCCTCACCCATTACCTGTAGACTGTGAGCCCTCGCGGGCAGGGTCCTCTCTCCTCCTGTACTTGTGTGTGCCTTGTTTTACTCATGTTTATTGTACTTGTCTATATTTGCCCCATTCACATGTAAAGCACCATGGAATAAATGGCGCTATAAAAATGAATAATAATAATAATAATAACTTCCTTTCCTTTGGCAAAATGGGTCAGAAGAGAGATTGGGCGAGCTCTGAAAAGTACAAAATTGTGAGATGTCTTGCAGAGGGATGCAGCAGTCTTGAAATTGTCAAACTTTTGAAGCGTGATCACCGAACAATCAAGCGTTTCATGTTAAATAGCCAACAGGGTCGCAAGAAGCGTTTTGGGCAAAAAAGGCGCAAAATAACTGCCCATGAATTGAGGAAAATCAAGCTTGAAGCTGCAAAGATGCCATTTGCCACCAGTTTTGCCATATTTCAGAGCTGCAATGTTACGGGAGTAACAAAAAGCACAAGGTGTGCGATACTCAGGGACATGGCCAAGGTAAGGAAAGCTGAAAAATGACCACCTTTGAACAAGAAACATAATATAAAATGTCAAGACTGGGCCAAGAAATATCTTAAGACTGACTTTTCAAAGGTTTTATGGACTGACTCTTGATGGGCCAGATGGATGGGCCAGAGGCTGCATCAGTAAAGGGCAGAGAGCTCCACTCCGACTCAGACACCAGCAAGGTGGAGGTGGGGTCCTGGTATGGGATGGTATCATTAAAGATGAACTTGTGGGACCTTTTCGGGTTGAGGATGGAGTGAAGCTCAACTCCCAGACCTACTGCCAGTTTCTGGAAGACAACTTCTTCAAGCAGTGATGCAGGAAGAAGTTGGTATCGTTCAAGAAAAACATGATTTTCATGCAGGACAATGCACCATCACATGCCTCCAACTATTCCACAGCGTGGCTGGCCATTAAAGGTCTCAAAGAAGAAAAAATAATGACATGGCCCCCTTGTTCACCCGATCTGAACCCCATAGAGAACCTGTGGTCCCTCATAAAATGTGAGATCTACAGGGAGGGAAAACAGTACACCTCTCGGAACAGTGTCTGGGAGGCTGTGGTGGGTGCCGCATGCAATGTTGGTCGTAAACAGATCAAGCAACTGACGGAATCTATGGATGGAAGGCTGTTGAGTGTCATCATAAAGGAAGGTGGCTATATTGGTCACTAATTTTTTGGGGTTTTGTTTTTGTATGTCAGAAATGTTTATTTCTAAATTTTGTGCAGTTATATTGGTTTACCTTGTGAAAATAAACAAGTGAGATGGGAATATATTTGGTTTTAATTAAGTTGCCTAATAATTCTGCACAGTAATAGTTACCTGCACAAACCGATATCCTCCTAAGGCAAAGAAGAAAAAACGGAGTTGATGTCCATAAATATTAACAAGTTTTATTGGTTACACAATTTACAACCATAGCCATAAATATATACACGAGTCATAGTTCAATAAACATTAATTATAAACAAAAAAGAGGGTGAAGGTAGCAAAAGATGGAAAAAAGCACGCCGTGGATAATCCTAATGCCAATTATATCATTCTAAAGTGCATAGTGCAACTAGTAAATGGGCCCAGGACCAGGCACTGTAATGCTTCCAGACAATCATAAGTCACTCACTATAAACAGGTACACCGAGCCCTGCGCACAGGCTCAAAGACCAAAAATCAGATCAGTAGTCAAAAAAACAAAGGAGGAAGTAAACCCATATAGTCCTTACCCAGATGGTGGCAACCAGGATACTCCACGCCGTGGCATTACAGTGCCTGGTCCTGGGCCCATTTACTAGTTGCACTATGCACTTTAGAATGATATAATTGGCATTAGGATTATTCACGCCGTGCTTTTTTTCTATCTTTTGCTACCTTCACCCTCTTTTTTGTTTATAATTAATGTTTATTGAACTATGACTCGTGTATATATTTATGGCTATGGTTGTAAATTGTGTAACCAATAAAACTTGTTAATATTTATGGACATCAACTCCGTTTTTTCTTCTTTGCCGCTGTTTGTAGGAGTGTCCGTTTGGTAATTGTGATTTGAGTATCTCCCCGGGAGGCTCCCCCATTGGGGTTGTGAGCATGGTGGAGGAACTTGTGAAAATATCTTTCAATTTAGTCTTTTTTTGCGATGTCCTCCTAAGATAGCCAAATCTAAAAAAACCACACTCCAACTTCCAAAAATATTAAGCTTTGATATTTATGAGTTTTTAGGGTTGATTGAGAACATAGTTGTTGATCAATAATAAAAATAATCCTCTAAAATACAAATTGCCTAATAATGCTGCACACAGTGTAGTTTTCCTCACATATGGGGTATCGGCGTGTTCAGAAGAAATTGCACATTTTGGGGTCCATTTCTCCTTTTACCCTTGTGAAGATAAATAATGGGAGCTAACAAAACATTTTTGTGGGAAAAATTTATTTTGTTATTTTCAGAGCTCTACGTTATAGACTTCTACGAAGCAGTTCAAGGTGCTTACCACACATCTAAACAAAATTCCTTGAGGGCAAAGATCTTAGAACAAAAAACATCTTTAATTCATTCCTATACCCAGTGGTGAAAGGGGCTAAATTAGCATAGGATACTCCCATAATTACAGATACAAACAATAAAGGAAAAGGAGCAAAAGAATCCCATATAAAATGTACCAAAAAATATTTTATTAAATATATTACAACAAAATAACTTACATTCTCCGAGCAACTCATTGGGGGACACAGACCATGGGTTGTATGCTGCTTGCCACTAGGAGGCTAACACTAAGTTAACACAAAAAATTTAGCTCCTCCTCTGCAGTATACACCCTCGTTTTGGCTCCCAGAGAACCAGTTCGGTGCAAAAGCAGTAGGAACAAATAGTAACGACATAGAAGAGTACAACATGTCAACTTAAAAGAACAGGCAAAAGCCATATAAGCCGATAGGCTAACAGTGTGGGTGCTGTGTCCCCCAAGGAGTGGATCGGAGAAAAGGATTTTACGGTGTGTACACAAAAATCCCTGTTTCTCCTTTGCCTCATTGGGGGACACAGACCATGGGACGTCCCAAAGCACTCCCTGGGTGGGAAACAATACAAAGTATTAGGCTTCATGCATCAACTGCCTAAACGTGAGTCACCGCTGCCTGCAGAATTCTTCTGCCCAGACTCGCATCCACTGAAGTCTGAGAGTGAATATTATAGTGCTTTGTGACGGTATGTAAACTGGACCAAGTTGCAGCTTTACAGATCTGCTCCGCCGTCGCCTGATGCCAAATGGCCCAAGAAGCCCCCACCGCCCGAGTGGAGTGTACTCTGATCCCCTCTGGAATGGGCTGACTTCTGACTCGGTATGACTGCTGGATGGTGGAATGAATCCACCTGGCTACCGTGGCCTTAGAAGCGGCAAGACCCTTCCTGTGACCTTCCGAGAGAAAGAACAGAGCATCTGTTCTTCTGAAACATGCTGTCCTTGAGACGTACCTTCGCAGAGCTCTGACCAGGTCCAGAGTGTAGAGAGCTCTTTCAACTCTGTGAATAGGGGCCGGACAAAAGGAAGGAAGAACAATGTCCTTGATAAGATGGAAGGACAAAACGACCTTTGGCAAAAAGGATGGCGACGGCCTAAGGACAACCTTGTCCTGATGGAAATTAAGGAAAGGCGCCCGGCAGGATAAGGTGGCTATTTCCGCCACAAGGAAGGCAACCTCCGGGACAGAAAAGTCAGCAAAATGTCCTGAAGCGGTTCAATGGGAGGTTCCTGAAGGGCACTTAGCACCAAGTTGAGGTCCCAAGGCTCTAAAGGCATGCGATAGGGAGGAGCAACATGTGTCACCCCCTGCAGAAAAGTCTTAACCTGAAGTCTTGACGTGATGCGTCTCTGAAATAAGACTGATAGGGCGGAGATTTGGCCCTTGAGAGAACTGAGTGCCAGCCCAGAGTACAGACCGGCCTGTAGGAACTCTAAAATGGTGGGGACTGAGAAGATGAGAGGACAAAGACAACGCTCCTTGCATCAAGCAAAAAATGTCTTCCAGGTACGATGATAGATGCTTACCGATGAGGGTTTATGGACACTAACCTAACCATGGTGGAAATGACCTGTTGAGAAAACCCTGCCTGGGTTAAGACCCAGGATTCAATGGCCACGCCGTTAAACACAGGGCCCCTGAGTTCTGGTGGTAGAAGGGGTCCTGGGAGAGTAGATCTGGCCGATCCGGCCATCTCAAGGGAATGTCGGCGATGAGGCGTACCATCTCTGCGAACCACGTGTGGCGAGCCAATCGGGAGCCACCAGGATCACTGGTACTCCTTCTGCCTTGATTTTCCTGATTGATCTGGGGATTAACGGTAGAGGAGGAAAAATGTACAGAAGGTGAAATTGGCGCCATGAAAGAAGCAGAGCGTTGACACAGATGGCTCTTGGATCTCGAAACCTCGCTATGAACTGGGGAACCTTGGCATTCAGTCTGGACGCCATGAGGTCCACATCTTGGATCCCCCAGCGAAAACAGATCTGGTTCAAGACTTCCGTTTGGAGCTCCCACTCCCCCGAAGTGAGACCCTGAAAGCTGAGAAAGTCTGCTGTCCAGTTTTCCACCCCAGGAATGTGCAATGCAGAGATCACCGAGCGGTTGTTCTCTGCCCAACGAAGGATGTGAGTTACCTCAGACATGGCCGCCCTACTGCGGGTGCCCTCTGATGATTGATGTATGGCATTGTCTGATTTGGTATGGATGGGGTGACCTGACAGAATATGAAAGAAATGCTGCAGGGCCAGTCGAATAGCACGGATCTCCAGAACGTTGATCGGTAGCTTCGATTCCTGAATTGACCAGTGGCCCTGGGCAGTGTGGTGACGGAAGACTGCACTCCAGCCTGAAATACTGGCATCGTAAGTCACTACTAGCCATTGAACGGGTAGAAAAGACTTCCCTCGGTTGAGGGAAGAGTTTAATGTCCACCACTTGAGAGAGTCTGTCTGACCTGCAGGGATATGCGGCACCTTCAGTCGAGGGAGAAAGGGTTTCTGTCCCAAGCTGCCAGAAGGGCATGTTGTAGGGGACGAAGGTGCAGTTACGCAAAGGGAACCGCTTCCATTGCAGCCACCATCTTTCCTAGTACCCTCATTGCAAACCGGATGGAGTGAGGGTAAGACTGACAAAGTGCTCGAGCTCTTTGTTGAAGGGCTAAGGCCTTGTCTGGAGGGAGAGTTACCAACCCTGAGACGAGTCCAAGGACATTCCTAGAAAGGAAATTTTCTGAGCTGGGACCGAGGAGGATTTGTTTTAGTTTATCAGCCAGCCCAGGAGAGAAAGGGTATCTCAAGTAATGCGAACAAACTCCGCACAGTCGTGGAAAGACGGACCTTTGATAAACAGGTCATCCAGATAAGGCAGAACGATCATGCCCCAAGACTGGAGGATGGACATGACGGCCGCCATGCCCTTTGTGATCCCTCTGGGGGCAGTAGCAAGGCCGAAGGGCAGGGCCTTGAATTGGAAATGCTGGTCGCAAACGGCGAAGTGCAGGAATCTCTGGCAAGGGGGAAAAATTAGAATGTGCAAGTAAGCGTCTCGGATGTCAATTGAGGCCAAGAATTCCCCTTCTTCTAGGGAAGTGATAACTGAATGCAGAGATTCCATGAGGAAATAGCGGACCTTGACAAACTTGTTTAGAAGTTTGAGGTCTAGTATAGGTCTCACCTTTCTGTCCTTCTTTGGGACGACACAAAGGTTTGAATAGAAACCATAAAACCTTTCACTTTCTGGGACGGGGACAATGACGCCATCATGACGCAAAGAGGGAGAACGGGAGGAAAAGAAACATTAAGGGGTGCGCGCAGCAATGTCGTTTTTGTATCCGGATGACACCAGAGCTTTGACCTACTTGTCGGAGATGAAGGAAAGCCAGACCTGATGAAAGAGAAGTAGGTGGCTGCCTACCCTGCCGGTGTCGACCGGAGAGCGCTGCTAGTCAACATGAAGAAAATCTCAGGGACCTAGGTCTTTTAGGCCTCAACTGTTTGGGTCGGGGCTTCCAATGGTGGTTAGGTCTGTACGAGACCCGAGTTCCTCCATCTCTTCATGGCGAACGTCCTGATCCGGATGAAGTAGTGGTAGTGGCCCAGCTTGGAGTGGAGCGAAAGGAACGGAAATGGATTTGTTGATGTCTCCAAAAGGGATGTCTAAGTCTCTGTTGGGTAAGGAATTTACTCTTTCCTCCCGTAGTATCGGAAATGATCTGATCCAGCTTTTCCCCAAATAAGCGGCCGCTTTGATAATGAAGGGAGGTGAGAGACTTTTTGAGTCCCCATTCCACTCTCTGAGCCATAATGACCTTCTGATAGACATGGCATTGGATTCTGACTGAGCAGCACAACCAGCCTCATCCAAAGATGCATGTACCAGGTAATCGCCTGCCCTGGATATTTGGTTGGCAAGGTTTGCCGCCTCTGAATTAGCTAAGGTCTCTGACCAGAAGACCATAGCCTTAGCTACCCAAGCTGCGGCAAAGGATGGATAGAGAGCCGAACCTGAGGCTTCAAAGACAGAGCGAGACAAACTTTCTATCTGACGGTCTGTGGGATTTTTGATGGATGAGCCATCTGGTATGGACAGGAGAGTTTTGGATGCTAGGCGGGATACTGAGGGATCTATCGCCGGAGATTCAGCCCAATCTTTTTTCAGATCAGCTGAAAAAGGATACTTGGCTTCAAGACGCCTTTGTCCTGTGAACCGTTTATCCGGACGTTCTCTATGCCTATTAACTATGGCTCTAAATTTGGGGTGAATAGCAAATGCCTTATGAGAGCGTTTAGTTCTCTTAAAGGACACCGTGTGATCCGGAGCGGAGCCGGAATCTTTCTCAACCTTTAAAGCCTGGTTGACAGCCTCAATAAGCGAATCCACTGTCTTCTGAAAGTCTGGTGAATCCGGATCTAAGGAACCATCAGATTGTCAGTCAGATTCGCTTTCGCTACTGAACTCTGGAGAGAGAGAGTGAGAAGCGGAGCTGTGAGGTGACAAGGCACGTGTCTGCTCAGGACATGTGCTACGGATCCCTCTTCTAGGTGCCTGACGGCTTCTAGAGTGCTTTTGGCCCCTGCTAACTGACTGCTCCCGTCTTGGGGAGGGTCCGTTTACATCAGTCCTGCAAACGCTCCGGTCCCCCCCGAAGGATCATGGAGGGATTCAATCGCTTTGGCCAGCGAAGCCATGGACTGAGACAGTGACCAAGCCGACTCAGGTGGACTAGGTACACTGGGCTCGGTGGCGGCAGAGGGCTCCTGAGCGCAGTTGGGGTCACAGGCATTGCAGAGCGGTGAACTCTGAGCCTTAGGAAATGCAGATTGGCAGGAGGAGCATGAAGTGAAGAACATAGCCATAGTCTTGTTAGACTTTTTTAACATCTTAGGCTGGGACATGATGTACCCTTCTATGTGGCCCTATAATATTAGGGGATCTGTAAAATGCAGCGCTCCCTTACCCAGGTCTGTGTCCCCGCTCCTCCTGCGTTACTCCGACTGGGTGGACCCTGCACGACACTTGCTGCGTCCGTCCTGATGGCAGATAGAGTGCGTGCTGAGGTGGTCTGTGGGGAGAAAGATGGCCCCCGTGATCTGAGAGGTGCTTCTCGTGCTGTGCGAGAAGCGCCAGGACTGGTGGGCGGAGCCTCTGCATTGCATCATAGCGTGGGTGGAGTCGAGGGTTGCGGTCTAGAACAGGGCCGAAGCCAGGGACTAAATTTGCAGCGCCCGCCGGTGCCGATACAGGAAAGAGCCGATACGCGCCCCCACAATGAGGATGGGTCCCTCCTTACTCAGCGCCGACCCAGACCGCCTGAAAGGAGCCCTCCAGCCCCAGCACTTACCCGGAGAAGCTGCCGGGTGGCAGGGGCAGCTTTGCTGCAGGTCCTCCTGTGCTGCTGTTGGTTGTACCATCTGTTTTAACAGTGGTGGTGCAATGGGGGCTGCTCGGACGCCACAAGGTGGGCCTCTGTATATCCAAGAGGTTAATCCTCTAGGATGGGACAGGGCTGAATATCCGGCAGTAGGCCTGGCTACGGAAGAGGATACGTGAAGGCGACACTCCATGTGCTCGGCCATTGAAGGTGTATGGAGATCGGTGCTCTTGATGAGATCCGTCACCCCTAAGAATCAGCGGAGGCGTTGCATCCCACGTCGCAGGAGAGGATACGTGGAGGCGACACTCTCTGTGCTCACATGTTGATAGTTCAGGGAGATCAGAGCCTTGAAAGGATCTGTCGCTCCTTCGTCCATTGTGAAAAATAAAATAAAAAATGTAAAAATAAAACAATAAAGAGTTTTGGGTCTGAATAGCAGACCCATCCATGTGCCTCCTACAGACACTAAGCAAGAACTGGGAGCCAGCACGTGGGTGTATACTGCAGAGGAGAAGATAACTTTTTTTGTGTTATCTTAGTGTCAGCCTCCTAGTGGCAATCAGTATACACCCATGGTCCTGTGTCCCCCAATGGAGCAAAGGAGAAAAGACAACAAAGTGGATAGTTAATAAACACAGGTGTAAAGCGAATGGTCTAAAAATAGAAAAGTGAAATGGAGTAGGAGAACCAAAAGCAGCAGCAAGTCGTATAAAGTGCCAATGCAAATATACAGCAATTACTCCCACTTATAAATAACCATACACCAAACGGGACAAGGAGTATAACAGTTGCCAGAGTAGCAAGGTATGTATTTCTTTAAAAGAACACACAAATATTGAAACTACCGTATATTCCAAGTAACATAGTGAAGTGCCGAAAAAACCAAGCAAGAAAGAGCCCAACACTCCTTGTAGTAATAGGGTGTGTACCACTTTAAGGGAGCAACAGCCACAAGTAAAGAAGCTATATATATATATATATATATATATATATATATATATATATATACGGTAAGTTCTTTCCCTTGGTATCAATCAGAGATGAAACGCACTCAGCCCCAGCGCGCCCAAAGAGGAAGCCCACACAAAACGCGCGTTGGGGCTGAGTGAGTTTGGTCTCTGATGGATCTCTGATGGCGTTTTTTCAAGCTTCAATTAAAAAGTTTTTCTTTTTTTCAGGAGACTCAAATTTAGCTTATTTCTTGTATTCAGCAGCTAGACATCCCCCCACAATGCCTATAATGTACAAGCCTGATCCTGCGTATAGTGTACTCCCCCCACTCTGCCTATAGTGCACTCCCCCCACCCTGCCAATAATGTACTCCCCCACTCTGCCTACAGTGTACTCCCCCACTCTGCCTATAGTGTACTCCCCCCACTCTGCCTATAATGTACAAGCCTGATCCTGCGTATAGTGAACTCCCCCCACTCTGCCTATAGTGCACTCCCCCCACCCTGCCAATAATGTACTCCCCCACTCTGCCTACAGTGTACTCCCCCACTCTGCCTATAGTGTACTCCCCCCACTCTGCCTATAATGTACAAGCCTGATCCTGCGTATAGTGAACTCCCCCCACTCTGCCTATAATGTACTCCCCCACGCTGCCTAAAGTGTACTCCCCCACTCTGCCTATAGTGTACTCCCCCACTCTGCATACAGTGTGCTACCCCACTCTGCCTATAGTGTACTCCCCCACTCTGCCTATAGTGTACTCCCCCCACTTTGCCTATAGTGTACTCCCCCCCACTCTGTCTACAGTGTACTCCCCCCCACTCTGCCTATAGTGTACTCCCCCCCACTCTGCCTATAATGTACAAGCCTGATCCTGCGTATAGTGAACTCCCCCCACTCTGCCTATAATGTACTCCCCCACTCTGCCTATAGTGAACTCCCCCACTCTGCCTACAGTGTACTCCCCCACTCTGCCTACAGTGTACTCCCCCCACTCTGCCTATAGTGTACCCCCCCACTCTGCCTATAGTGTACTCCCCCCACTCTGCCTATAGTGTACTCCCCCCCACTCTGCCTATAGTGTACTCCCCCCCACTCTGCCTATAGTGTACTCCCCCCCACTCTGCCTATAGTGTACTCCCCCCCACTCTGCCTACAGTGTACTCCCCCCACTCTGCCTACAGTGTACTCCCCCCACTCTGCCTACAGTGTACTCCCCCACTCTGCCTACAGTGTACTTCCCCACTCTGCATACAGTGTGCTACCCCACTCTGCATACAGTGTGCTACCCCACTCTGCCTATAGTGTACTCCCCCACTCTGCCTATAGTGTACTCCCCCCACTTTGCCTACAGTGTACTCCCCCCCACTCTGCCTATAGTGTACTCCCCCCACTCTGCCTATAATGTACAAGCCTGATCCTGCGTATAGTGAACTCCCCCCACTCTGCCTATAATGTACTCCCCCACCCTGCCTATAGTGAACTCCCCCACTCTGCCTACAGTGTACTCCCCCACTCTGCCTACAGTGTACTCCCCCACTCTGCGTAGTGTACTCCCCCACTCTGCCTATAGTGTACCCCCCCACTCTGCCTATAGTGTACTCCCCCCACTCTGCCTATAGTGTACTCCCCCCCACTCTGCCTATAGTGTACTCCCCCCCACTCTGCCTATAGTGTACTCCCCCCCACTCTGCCTATAGTGTACTCCCCCCACTCTGCCTACAGTGTACTCCCCCACTCTGCCTACAGTGTACTCCCCCCACTCTGCCTATAGTGTACTCCCCCCCACTCTGCCTATAGTGTGCTCCCCCCCACTCTGTCTACAGTGTACTCCCCCCCCACTCTGCCTATAGTGTACTCCCCCCCACTCTGTCTACAGTGTACTCCCCCACTCTGCCTATAGTGTACTCCCCCACTCTGCCTATAGTGTACTCCCCCACTCTGCCTATAGTGTACTCCCCCACTCTGCCTATAGTGTACTCCCCCCACTCTGCGTATAGTGTAATCCCCCCACTCTGACTATAGTGTATTCCCCCACTCTGCCTATAGTGCACTCTCCCACTCTGCGTATAGTGTACTCCCCCACTCTGCCTATAGTGTACTGCCCCACTCTGCCTATAGTGTACTCCCCCACTCTGCCTATAGTGTACTCTCCCCCACTCTGCGTATAGTGTACTCCCCCACCCTGCCTATAGTGTACTCCCCCACTCTGCCTATAGTGTACTCCCCCACTCTGCCTATAGTGCACTCTCCCACTCTGCGTATAGTGTACTCCCCCACTCTGCCTATAGTGTACTGCCCCACTCTGCCTATAGTGTACTCCCCCACTCTGCCTATAGTGTACTCTCCCCCACCCTGCCTATAGTGAACTCCCCCACTCTGCCTACAGTGTACTCCCCCACTCTGCCTACAGTGTACTCCCCCACTCTGCGTAGTGTACTCCCCCACTCTGCCTATAGTGTACCCCCCCACTCTGCCTATAGTGTACTCCCCCCACTCTGCCTATAGTGTACTCCCCCCCACTCTGCCTATAGTGTACTCCCCCCCACTCTGCCTATAGTGTACTCCCCCCCACTCTGCCTATAGTGTACTCCCCCCACTCTGCCTACAGTGTACTCCCCCACTCTGCCTACAGTGTACTCCCCCCACTCTGCCTATAGTGTACTCCCCCCCACTCTGCCTATAGTGTGCTCCCCCCCACTCTGTCTACAGTGTACTCCCCCCCCACTCTGCCTATAGTGTACTCCCCCCCACTCTGTCTACAGTGTACTCCCCCACTCTGCCTATAGTGTACTCCCCCACTCTGCCTATAGTGTACTCCCCCACTCTGCCTATAGTGTACTCCCCCACTCTGCCTATAGTGTACTCCCCCCACTCTGCGTATAGTGTAATCCCCCCACTCTGACTATAGTGTATTCCCCCACTCTGCCTATAGTGCACTCTCCCACTCTGCGTATAGTGTACTCCCCCACTCTGCCTATAGTGTACTGCCCCACTCTGCCTATAGTGTACTCCCCCACTCTGCCTATAGTGTACTCTCCCCCACTCTGCGTATAGTGTACTCCCCCACCCTGCCTATAGTGTACTCCCCCACTCTGCCTATAGTGTACTCCCCCACTCTGCCTATAGTGCACTCTCCCACTCTGCGTATAGTGTACTCCCCCACTCTGCCTATAGTGTACTGCCCCACTCTGCCTATAGTGTACTCCCCCACTCTGCCTATAGTGTACTCTCCCCCACTCTGCGTATAGTGTACTCCCCCACCCTGCCTATAGTGTACTCCCCCACTCTGCCTATAGTGTACTCCCCCACTCTGCCTATAGTGCACTCTCCCACTCTGCGTATAGTGTACTCCCCCACTCTGCCTATAGTGTACTCCCCCACTCTGCCTATAGTGTACCCCCCCACTCTGCCTATAGTGTACTCTCCCCCACTCTGCGTATAGTGTACTCCCCCACCCTGCCTATAGTGTACTCCCCCACTCTGCCTATAGTGTACTCCCCCACTCTGCCTATAGTGCACTCTCCCACTCTGCGTATAGTGTACTCCCCCACTCTGCCTATAGTGTACTCCCCCACTCTGCCTATAGTGTACCCCCCCACTCTGCCTATAGTGTACTCTCCCCCACTCTGCCTATAGTGTACTCTCCCCCACTCTGTCTATAGTGCACTCTCCCCCACTCTGCCTATAGTGTACTCTCCCCCACTCTGCATACACTTCACACCCTGCAGCTGTCTAGGAACTGCGCATTAGGGAGCGTCTACCAATAGCCATTACTACTGGAGACGCACAGCTGTCCTGTCCTTATAGCGGCGCACAGCACAGCGCATCTCTTTCACTGAAGCCCCATGGTGACTAGTAGTCAGCCCTCCGTGTAGAATCTCTACTATAGCAGCAGCTCCTTGTCACACTCCTAATGGCAGATGTAGCAGTGCTTCCTGGGACTTGCACACGCTCCCTTACCCAAGGTCCTTAGCGCTCCAGGCCGTGGTCAGGAGAATGATCCTGGGTAAGATTATCTGCGCCCTGCGCGTGCGCGGAACTGTCCGCCGCTCAGCAGCCTACCTTCTGCCGGTGAGTGATGGGCCAGCACACGGTGGGTTAATGGAGTGCCTGAGATAAGAGCTGCTGATCTGTGTGCTGGAAGGGGGGCAGACAGTGAGGGCAGGAGCCGGAGCCCACCCTGCAGAGGGCCCTGCCAGCCCAGGTGACGTGGTGAGGCCGCCCTGCTCCAGAGATTCTTTCCTGCACTTCTGGCCCTTCACGTGTCTGTGTTTCTGGTACATGTGCTGTCCGATTTTATACCATACTAGCTGAAGAGCCGTTGCCTGGGCATAGGAAATAGCTGTGGTTAGATATAGCACCTCACTCCTCTCATTCCCGCCTAACACTTGTCATTTCGACCTCACATCTGTCATTTTCCGATCACTCCACTATTTTCCCTCACTCCTCTCATTTTCCCCTCAGTATATACATGTTTGTCATCTCCCTTATATCTATAATATAACGCTGGGAGCGTCACTCTGTCCGAAGCCTCTATAGACTGCGCAAGCGCAAGCGCCGGCGCAGTCTGGGCCTCACAGTGCGACGCTCCCGGGAGATCGCGGTATGCGTTCACACTGAACACACACCGCGATCTCCACCGCAGAAGCAGGGACCGCCAGGAGGGTGAGTATCGGCCTATATTCACCTGTCCCCTTTCCATCGCTGAGCGGCGCCATCTTCCCGGTCTTCGGTCTGTGGCCTTCAGTTCAGAGGGCGCAATGACGCGCTTAATGCGCGCCGGCGCCGCCCTCTGACTGAACAGTCACAGCCAGGAGACCGGGAAGATGGCGGCGCTCAGCGATGGAACGCCGGACAGGTGAATATAGTAAGTGCTGGGGGCCTGAGCTGGCGGCGATACCGGCACCTGACCCCCACAGCGCGCCGGTGTCCCCGCCTGCTCAGGCCCCCCAGCACTCGGCGCCGAGCGGGTCAGAGGCAGTATGGGGACGCAGGATGGGGACGCAGGATGGAGCAGCACATAAGGATGGGGACGCAGGATGATGCAGCACATAAGGATGGGGACGCAGGATGGAGCAGCACATAAGGATGGGGACACAGGATGGAGCAGCACATAAGGATGGGGACACAGGATGGAGCAGCACATAAGGATGGGGACGCAGGATGGAGCAGCACATAAGGATGGGGACGCAGGATGGAGCAGCACATAAGGATGGGGACGCAGGATGGAGCAGCACATAAGGATGGGGACGCAGGATGGAGCAGCACATAAGGATGGGGACGCAGGATGGAGCAGCACATAAGGATGGGGACGCAGGATGGAGCAGCACATAAGGATGGGGACGCAGGATGGAGCAGCACATAAGGATGGGGACGCAGGACGCAGCAGCACATAAGGATGGGGACGCAGGATGGAGCAGCACATAAGGATTGGGGACGCAGGATGGAGCAGCACATAAGGATGGGGACGCAGGATGGAGCAGCACATAAGGATGGGGACGCATGATGGTGCAGCACATAACAGTATGGGGACGCAGGATGGAGCAGCACATAAGGATGGGGACGCAGGATGGAGCAGCACATAAGGATGGGGACGCAGGATGATGCAGCACATAACAGTATGGGGACGCAGGATGGAGCAGCACATAAGGATGGGGACGCAGGATGGAGCAGCACATAAGGATGGGGACGCAGGATGGAGCAGCACATAAGGATGGGGACGCAGGATGGAGCAGCACATAAGGATGGGGACGCAGGATGGGAGCAGCACATAAGGATGGGGACGCAGGATGGAGCAGCACATAACAGGATGGGGACGCAGGATGGAGCAACACATAAGGATGGGGACGCAGGATGGGAGCAGCACATAAGGATGGGGACGCAGGATGGGAGCAGCACATAAGGATGGGGACGCAGGATGGAGCAGCACATAACAGTATGGGGACGCAGGATGGAGCAGCACATAAGGATGGAGACGCAGGATGGAGCAGCACATAAGGATGGGGACGCAGGATGGAGCAGCACATAAGGATGGGGACGCAGGATGGAGCAGCACATAAGGATGGGGACGCAGGATGGAGCAGCACATAAGGATGGGGACGCAGGATGGAGCAGCACATAAGGATGGGGACGCAGGATGGAGCAGCACATAAGGATGGGGACGCAGGATGGGAGCAGCACATAAGGATGGGGACGCAGGATGGAGCAGCACATAACAGGATGGGGACGCAGGATGGAGCAGCACATAAGGATGGGGACGCAGGATGGGAGCAGCACATAAGGATGGGGACGCAGGATGGAGCAACACATAAGGATGGGGACGCAGGATGGAGCAGCACATAAGGATGGGGACGCAGGATGCAGCATGAACATAAGGATGGGGACGCAGGATGCAGCATGAACATAAGGATGGGGACGCAGGATGGAGCAGCACATAAGGATGGGGACGCAGGATGATGCAGCACATAACAGTATGGGGACACAGGATGGAGCAGCACATACGGATGGGGACGCAGGATGGGAGCAGCACATAAGGATGGGGACGCAGGATGCAGCAGCACATAAGGATGGGGACGCAGGATGGAGCAGCGCATGACAGGATGGGGACGCATGATGGAGCAGCGCATGACAGGATGGGGACGCAGGATGGAGCAGCGCATGACAGGATGGGGACGCAGGATGGGAGCAGCGCATCACAGGATGGGAGCAGCGCATCACAGGATGGGGACGCAGGATGGGAGCAGCGCATGACAGGATGGGGACGCAGAATGGGAGCAGCGCATGACAGGAAAGGGAACGCAGGATGGAGCAGCACATGACAGGATGGGGACGCAGGATGGAGCAGCGCATGACAGGATGGGGACGCAGGATGGAGCAGCACATGACAGGATGGGGACGCAGGATGGAGCAGCACATGACAGGATGGGGACGCAGGATGGAGCAGCGCATGGCAGGATGGGGACGCAGGATGGAGCAGCACATACCATGATGGAGACAATATACCAATATAAATGCTCGCCACCCGGGCGTAGAACGGGTTCAATAGCTAGTATAGTATACACCTGTTTGTCATCTCCCTTATATATAGTATATACCTGTATGTCATCTCCCCTGTATATAGTATATACCTGCTGTGTCATCTCCCCTGTATATAGCATATACCTGTATGTCATCTCCTCCTATATATACGATTACCAATCAATGTCCCATCATAATTGATGAATAACTTCCTACCAATATCAGCACACACAAGAGACAGTAAAATAACTCACTTCCCAAGAAGCAAAAAAACCCATCAAAATAACAATTCAAATTCTTTTATTAAAGATGTAACAGAAAATTTAAAACAGCCACATATTGCATATCCCACCATATGACCCCCAAGGAGGGTAACCACACTCTCTATTTATATGGAGGAAAAAGAGTAAATAAATAGATATTTCTTAGTTATTCCCATATATTATTTCCTACCTAACATAAAGAGCATTTTCCAGAGCAAATATCTCCTATGTGGTATTAAACATATCTCAGGTGCTACATAGCATCCCCACAAGTTAATAAACCTATATAGCTGTAAGGAGATCAAAACGCCCTAAACATATGTGCTCAATCTCATAGTAAGGTGGAGGGTACGTGTCTCAGATCCGATGAAAGAAATAATGCGAAACGCGCGTCGGGGCACGGAGGGTCACACACCGGCACCGCTCTCTCTATTACGGCACTTTTTGGAGGTAAAGTATGTGGACATATGTTTTTGAATTCATTATTTCTTTCATCGGATCTGAGACACGTACCCTCCTCCTTACTAAGGGATTGAGCACATATGTTTAGGGCGTTTTGATCTCCTTACAGCTATATAGCTATATAGGTTTATTAACTTGTGGGGATGCTATGTAGCACCTGAGATATGTTTAATACCACATAGGAGATATTTGCTCTGGAAAATGCTCTTTATGTTAGGTAGGAAATAATATATGGGAATAACTAAGAAATATCTATTTATTTACTCTTTTTCCTCCATATAAATAGAGAGTGTGGTTACCCTCCTTGGGGTCATATGGTGATATATGCAATATGTGGCTGTTTTAAATTTTCTGTTATATCTTTAATAAAAGAATTTGAATTGTTATTTTGATGGTTTTTTTGCTTCTTGGGAAGTGACAGTTATTTTACTGTCTCTTGTGTGTCCTTTTATATATAGTATATACCTGTATGTCATCTCCTCCTGTATATAGTATACTAGCTATTGAACCCGTTCTACGCCCAGGTGGCGAGCATTTATATTGGTATATTGTCTCCATCATGGTATGTGCTGCTCCATCCTGCGTCCCCATCCTGTCATGCGCTGCTCCATCCTGCGTCCCCATCCTGTCATGTGCTGCTCCATCCTGCGTCCCCATCCTGTCATGCGCTGCTCCATCCTGCGTCCCCATCCTGTCATGTGCTGCTCCATCCTGCATTCCCTTTCCTGTCATGCGCTGCTCCCATCCTGCATCCCCATCCTGTCATGCGCTGCTCCCATCCTGTGATGCGCTGCTCCCATCCTGCGTCCCCATCCTGTCATGTGCTGCTCCATCCTGCGTCCCCATCCTGTCATGCGCTGCTCCATCATGCGTCCCCATCCTGTCATGCGCTGCTCCATCCTGCGTCCCCATCCTTATGTGCTGCTGCATCCTGCGTCCCCATCCTTATGTGCTGCTGCATCCCCATCCTTATGTGCTGCTGCATCCTGCGTCCCCATCCTTATGTGCTGCTCCATCCTGCGTCCCCATCCTTATGTGCTGCTCCCATCCTGCGTCCCCATCCTTATGTGCTGCTCCATCCTGCGTCCCCATCCTTATGTGCTGCTGCATCCTGCGTCCCCATCCTTATGTGCTGCTGCATCCTGCGTCCCCATCCTTATGTGCTGCTGCATCCTGCGTCCCCATCCTTATGTGCTGCTGCATCCTGCGTCCCCATCCTTATGTGCTGCTGCATCCTGCGTCCCCATCCTTATGTGCTGCTCCATCCTGCGTCCCCATCCTTATGTGCTGCTGCATCCTGCGTCCCCATCCTTATGTGCTGCTGCATCCTGCGTCCCCATCCTTATGTTCATGCTGCATCCTGCGTCCCCATCCTTATGTGCTGCTGCATCCTGCGTCCCCATCCTTATGTGCTGCTGCATCCTGCGTCCCCATCCTTATGTGCTGCTCCATCCTGCGTCCCCATCCTTATGTGCTGCTGCATCCTGCGTCCCCATCCTTATGTACTGCTGCATCCTGCGTCCCCATCCTTATGTGCTGCTGCATCCTGCGTCCCCATCCTTATGTTCATGCTGCATCCTGCGTCCCCATCCTTATGTGCTGCTCCATCCTGCGTCCCCATCCTTATGTGCTGCTCCATCCTGCGTCCCCATCCTTATGTGCTGCTCCATCCTGCGTCCCCATCCTTATGTGCTGCTGCATCCTGCGTCCCCATCCTTATGTGCTGCTCCCATCCTGCGTCCCCATCCTTATGTTCATGCTGCATCCTGCGTCCCCATCCTTATGTGCTGCTGCATCCTGCGTCCCCATCCTTATGTGCTGCTCCCATCCTGCGTCCCCATCCTTATGTTCATGCTGCATCCTGCGTCCCCATCCTTATGTGCTGCTGCATCCTGCGTCCCCATCCTTATGTTCATGCTGCATCCTGCGTCCCCATCCTTATGTTCATGCTGCATCCTGCGTCCCCATCCTTATGTGCTGCTCCATCCTGCGTCCCCATCCTTATGTGCTGCTCCATCCTGCGTCCCCATCCTTATGTGCTGCTCCCATCCTGCGTCCCCATCCTTATGTGCTGCTCCATCCTGCGTCCCCATCCTGTTATGTGCTGCTCCATCCTGCGTCCCCATCCTTATGTGCTGCTCCCATCCTGCGTCCCCATCCTTATGTGCTGCTCCATCCTGTGCTGCTCCATCCTGCGTCCCCATGCTGCTCCATCCTGCGTCCCCATCCTTATGTGCTGCTCCCATCCTGCGTCCCCATCCTTATGTGCTGCTCCATCCTGCGTCCCCATTCTGTTATGTGCTGCTCCATCCTGCGTCCCCATCCTTATGTGCTGCTCCATCCTGCGTCCCCATCCTTATGTGCTGCTCCATCCTGCGTCCCCATCCTTATGTGCTGCTCCATCCTGCGTCCCCATACTGTTATGTGCTGCTCCATCCTGCGTCCCCATCCTTATGTGCTGCTGCATCCTGCGTCCCCATCCTTATGTGCTGCTCCCATCCTGCGTCCCCATCCTTATGTGCTGCTCCATCCTTCGTCCCCATCCTCTTATGTGCTGCTCCATCCTGCGTCCCCATCCTTATGTGCTGCTCCATCCTGCGTCCCCATCCTTATGTGCTGCTCCATCCTGCGTCCCCATCCTTATGTGCTGCTCCATCCTGCGTCCCCATACTGTTATGTGCTGCATCATCCTGCGTCCCCATCCTTATGTGCTGCTCCATCCTGCGTCCCCATCCTTATGTGCTGCTCCATCCTGCGTCCCCATACTGCCTCTGACCCGCTCGGCGGTGCTGGGGGGCCTGAGCAGGCGGGGACACCGGCGCGCTGTGAGGGTCAGGTGCCGGTATCGCCGCCAGCTCAGGCCCCCCCAGCACTTACTATACTCACCTGTCCGGCGTTCCATCGCTGAGCGCCGCCATCTTCCCGGTCTCCTGGCCGTGACTGTTCAGTCAGAGGGCGGCGCCGGCGCGCATTAAGCGCGTCATTGCGCCCTCTGAACTGAAGACCACAGACCGAAGACCGGGAAGATGGCGCCGCTCAGCGATGGAACGGGGACAGGTGAATATAGGCCGATACTCACCCTCCTGGCGGTCCCTGCTTCTGCGGTTGAGATCGCGATGTGTGTTCAGTGTGAACGCATACTGCGATCTCCCGGGAGCGTCGCACTGTGAGGCCCAGACTGCGCCTGCGCTTGCGCAGTCTATAGAGGCTTCGGACAGAGTGACGCTCCCAGCGTTATATTATAGATACCTGTATGTCATCTCTTCTGTGTATACTATATACCTGTATGTCATCTCCTATATTTAGTATATACCTGTATGTCATCTCCCCTGTATATAGTATATACCTGTGTCATCTCCTCCTGTATATAGTATATACTGTACGTGTGTCATCTCCTGTATATACCTGTATGTCATCTCCTCCTGTATGTAGTATATATGTGTATGTCATCTCCTCCTGTATGTAGTATATATGTGTATGTCATCTCCTCCTGTATGTAGTATATATATGTGTGTGTCATCTCCTCCTGTATGTAGTATATACCTGTGTCATCTCCTCCTGTTTATAGTATATACCTGTATGTCATCTCCTCCTGTATATAGTATATACCTGTGTCATCTCCTCCTGTATATAGTATATACGTGTGTCATCTCCTGTATATACCTGTATGTCATCTCCTCCTGTATGTAGTATATATGTGTGTGTCATCTCCTCCTGTATGTAGTATATACCTGTGTCATCTCCTCCTGTATATAGTATATACCTGTATGTCATCTCCTCCTGTATATAGTATATACCCGTATGTCATCTCTTGTATATAGTATATACCCGTATGTCATCTCCTCCTGTATATAGTATATACCCGTATGTCATCTCCTCCTGTATATAGTATATACCCGTATGTCATCTCCTCCTGTATATAGTATATACCCGTATGTCATCTCCTCCTGTATTAGACCTCGTTCACACGTTATTTGGTCAGTATTTTTACCTCAGTATTTGTAAGCTAAATTGGCAGCCTGATAAATCCCCAGCCAACAGGAAGCCCTCCCCCCTGGCAGTATATATTAGCTCACACATACACATAATAGACAGGTCATGTGACTGACAGCTGCCGTATTTCCTATATGGTACATTTGTTGCTCTTGTAGTTTGTCTGCTTATTAATCAGATTTTTATTTTTGAAGGATAATACCAGACTTGTATGTGTTTTAGAGCGATTTTCATGTGTCAAGTTGTGTGTGTGTGTGTGTGTGTTGAGTTGCGTGTGGCGACATACATGTATCGACTTTTGTGAGATGAGTTTTGTGTGGCGACATGCGTGTAGCAACTTTTTGTGTGTCGAGTTGCATGTGACAGGTTAGTGTAGCAAGTTTTGCGCATGGCGAGTTTTGCGCGTGGCAAGTTTTATGTGCAGAGCCGTATTTAGAGTTTCTGCTGCCCTAGGCACTTTTAGTGCTGCCTCCCCCATTGTTGAGTATGAAACTATCGGCAGTGACTTTGGCAAAAATCGCTGATGTGAAAGTCCCCTTTTGCAGCAGATCAGGCAGTTTTTCCGCATCTGCCGCGTAACGGATCACTTACGGCAACACTGCGTTCGGCCTCATTCATTCCCTATGGGACTAGCGGACATGTGCGGCACTTGCGGTTTTGCCGCGATCCGGCAAATGTGGTACTTGCAGCAGTGGGAAAAAACGCAGCCAGCAGTGTTTTTATCTCACCACAAGTGCAAAACCGCAAGTGCCGCACATGTCCGCAAGTAGCCATCACTACCTGTCCCTGCACCTTCCTAGCTCATCTCTAACCATTCCTCCCTGACCTAAAACTACACTATAAAGCTTTAGAAAAACAATTTATTAAAGGGAGTCTGTCACCCCAAAAATCGTATATGAGATAAGGCCACCGGCATCAGGGGCTTATCTACAGCATTCTGTAATGCTGTAGGTAAGCCCCCGATGTATCCTGAAAGGTAAGAAAAAGAGGTTAGATTATACTCACCCAGGGGCGGTCCCGGTCCGGTTTGGGTCCGATGGGTGTCGCGGTCTGGTCCGGAGCCTCCTATCTTCATACGATGATGTCCTCATCTTGTCTTCCTGCCCCTGCTCTGGCGCAGGCGTACTTTGTTTGCCCTGTTGAGGGCAGAGCAAAGTACTGCAGTGTGCAGGCGCCGAGAAATGTCAGAGAGGCCCAGCGCCTGCTCACGCAGTACTTTACCCTCAACAGGGCAAACAAAGTACGCCTGCGCCAGAGCAGGGGCAGGAAGACAAGATGAGGATGTCATCGTATGAAGATAGGAGGCGCTGGACCCGCACCGCGACGCCCATCGGACCGGACCACAGCGGGACCGCCCCTGGGTGAGTATAATCTAACCTCTTTTTCTCATCTTTCAGGATACATGGGGGTACAGAATGCTGTAGATAAGGCCACCAGCATCAGGGGCTTATCTCATATACGATTTTTGGGGTGACAGGTTTAACTGACATATTCCTATGATAATGAGGGCTCCAGGCTACAGCGTAGACAGGGACGCGCAGTCTTCGGGTCTCCATTCTCTCTGTGTACACCCTCAGTCCCTGCCTCACTGCCTGTGCTGCACTGTGCACAGACATCCCTCCATCGGACCTGGTAATCACCGCTCAAAGTAGCATACCGGCAGAGGTGTATGTCGGTTTTCTGGCACCCGGAGAAAGAATTCATTTTGGCCTACCCCCCCCAGCACACATGCGATTTGCACACTTAGTCAAGTACCCACGAGCACCTCTCCCTAATGCTCTCAATGTTCAGTGAAAAACAGAGAAGCAGAAGAGAAGCTCGTTTTCACAGGACCACAAGTATGAAAATCGCCTATCAGTGAAGTGTCCATGTGACGACTACTGGAACCTGCAGAGCTGAATCCTGACATCCAGGCTTCTGAATTATCACAACTAATGCACTGCACACTTTTAGGATTCTCCCTTGCCGGTGGACAGTCATGTCAGCACAAGCATGTCATTTATATACGTCTGACCACATTCCGACTAGACGTACCCGGCCTCGCTCAGTTCATTTTCATTGAGTGAGGCCACACATGTCTAGTTAGCATGTGACTGTATGTATGTAAATCGCCAGCACGAGAGAATCCTGACAGCGTGCAGTGTGCACTGTGAGAACTCAGAAGTCTGCAGTCACAAAGAATGACTGCAGACTCATTACAAACCTGGACATCCCCTTTAAAGCTCCTAACATAAATAAAAACATGAGTTAGTTAGTATCACAAATAACATTTACATCCAGGTACCTTATAGATGGCGTCGTCTCTCGAGTCGTTCTCCTTCTTTTCTTCATCTTGTCCAGATCCCATGATGAGTTTTCTCATCCACAGCCGTCTCTGCAGACTTCCATCTTCTCCGCTCTTTTGCAGAAAATCTCCACATGACGCCCTTAAAGATACAAGTGTCATTATAATGCTCCTGTATAAAAAATTGCCCTTCACTATATTGTCTGCACAAAATATGACCCCACATTGTCCCTCTTATGATACATGCTCTTCACACTGACCTCTCCTTTCCATACCGGCCCCCTCTTCACACTGTCCTCTCATACTGTGTCCCCCCTAGAGGGCCTAGTATTTATACTGTACTCTCTCATCACACTCCCCCCTCCTTGGTATACTGTCCCCTCCTGGTTGTGCCCTTACACTGTCCCCCCATGCTACGAACCCACTACTCAGTTTCTATTCTGTGCCCACTCACTTTTCTCCCCCATATTGTCTCCTCACACTATTCCCCTCCCTCCTTATACTGTCTCCTCTCACATCCCCCTGTCCAACATACTGTCTCCTCATATATGTAACCCTTCACTTTCTATACTGCCTGCTCACCTGACTCCCCATACTGTCTGCACATAATCCCATCACCTTCACTCCCCGTACTCTGTCCACATACATTTTTCACATCGCTACTCATACTGTGTCGCATACATTCCCCGTTCGCTCCCTATACTGTCTGCACCCATCTTCCCATACTGTTTCCTCATACATGCCCCCATTCCCCCAGTACTGTTTCCCCATCTCCCCCTCTGCTCTTCATTTTGTGCCCTTAAATCTCACCCCACACATTAAGCACCCCCATCTCCACTCCAATTCTCCCCACACATAATAAATCCCCCCATCCCCACTCAAATTGTCCCCCCCCCTCCCGTGCACTTAATCTTCGGTGTCTTCTGCTCCACTGGGGCACTTACCACCAGTGTTTGCCTCTGCAGCGCAAGTGAGCGGCATCAGCAGCTTGATCACGTGATCTGATCACACTGCTCACGTCGCTCTGACCCGGCAGTCAGAGCCTCAATTGTACTCCCTTCTGTAAGATGCGAGTACAATTGTTACCTGGGCAGGGGCAGACACCGACAGCTTGGGGCCCCTGTGCAAGAACTGTGCCTAGGCCCCCCTCTTTTTATGGAGACAAAGCTATATAGATACAGCCACACACACATACATGTGTATATATTACACACCGTATATACTCGAGTATAAGCCGAGGCACCTAATTTTCCCACAAAAAACTGGGTAAGCTTATCGACTCGAGTATAAGCCGGTGTGAATGGTCCCCTCATCACTGTCCATCATGTGTGGCTCCCCCCTCTTGTCCTGCTCTGTGTGGCTCCCCCAGTTATATGCATGGCTCCCCCCTCCCATCTTGTATGCGTGGCTCTGCTCCCCCCTCCCATCTTGCAGAGGTGTATCTAGCTCCTCCTGCACCCGGGGCAAAAGATCAGTTTGGCCCCCCCCCCTCAGATTTCTGCCCCCTATAATCTCCTCAGATTTCTTCTGCCCCCATAATGTCCTGATTCCTGCCTCCATCCCCTCCCTTCCCGGGTGCAGTTGCATGTGGTGGAGAAATCTGAGGAACATATGGGGGGGGATGGGGGCAGAAATCAGGACATTAGGGGGGGAAGAAGAAATCTGAGCACATTATGGGGGCAGAAATCACGACATTGCACCCATCCAGCCCCCTGGCCTTGTTTCAGTCCTCACATAGTAGTATATAGCACAGACCACACAGTAGTATACAGCACAGCCCACACAGTAGTATACAGCACAACCCACACAGTAGTATACAGCACTGCCCACATTGTAGTATACAGCACAGCCCACATTGTAGTATACAGCACAGCCCACGTAGTATATAGCAGCCCACGTAGTATATAGCAGCCCACGTAGTATATAGCAGCCCACGTAGTAAATAGCAGCCCACGTAGTAAATAGCAGCCCACGTAGTAAATAGCAGCCCACGTAGTAAATAGCAGCCCACGTAGTAAATAGCAGCCCACGTAGTATATAGCAGCCCACGTAGTATATAGCAGCCCACGTAGTATATAGCAGAGCCCATGTAGTATATAGCATCCCATGTAGTATATAGCAGCCCACGTAGTATATAGCAGAGCCCACGTAGTATATAGCAGAGCCCACGTAGTATATAGCAGAGCCCACGTAGTATATAGCAGAGCCCACGTAGTATATAGCAGAGCCCACGTAGTATATAGCAGAGCCCACGTAGTATATAGCAGAGCCCACGTAGTATATAGCAGCCATGTAGTATATAGCAGTCCACGTAGTATATAGCAGAGCCCACGTAATAAATAGCAGCCATGTAGTATATAGCAGCCCACGCAGTATATTAGAGCCCATACCTTGTCCTTCCAGCCAGGCTCTGCATCCCCCCAGCCCCCGCAATCCTTTGCTCCAGGTGCTGCACAGTGCACACTTCCTGTTTAGCGACGCACGGCTCATTCTCCGGGCACGGGACAGGGTCGGAAGTCACTGCGTATTCATGGCGACGCATTGTGGGCAGCTCTAGTCTCCAGCAGCTGAGAAAGTCCCAGAGCTCTGTGCCGCCTCCTTTTCTAGCGTGCACCTCGGGACGCAGATGCTTGCCTCAGGGGCAATGTTTGAGAATTCCGCGGACGGGGAGCCTCCTCCTTGGACCACCGCATCAGGTGGCCTGCTGGCGCCCCCTTGTTGGCTGCGCCCGGGGCACATGCCCTGGCTGCCCCCCCCCCTGGATACGCCACTGCCATCTTGTATGTGTGGCTCTGCTCCCCCCTCCCATCCTTATATGCGTGGCTCTGCTCCCTCTCCCATCCTTATATGCGTGGCTCTGCTCCCCCCCTCTGCCATCCTTATATGCGTAGCTCCCCCGTCCTCCTTCATCCTCCCCTGTCCTCCTGCATCCTCCCCCGGGGCGGCGGGCCGTCATACACTCACCCTCCTCACAGCACGCTGAACTCTCTGCATCAGATTCTGTGTCCCGACTCCCGGCGCGGCAGCTTCTTCCTGTTTTCAGCGGTCACATGGTACCGCTCATTAAGGTGATGAATATACATCCATATTCATCACCTTAACCCCTTCATGACCCAGCCTATTTTGACCTTAAAGACCTTGCCGTTTTTTGCAATTCTGACCAGTGTCCCTTTATGAGGTAATAACTCAGGAACGCTTCAATGGATCCTAGCGGTTCTGAGATTTCACATTTTGAATTTTTATTCTGTTAAACCAGAGAGTTATGTGACACAAAATAGTTAATAAATAACATTTCACACATGTCTACTTTACATCAGCACAATTTTGGAAACAAAATTTTTTTTGCTAGGAAGTTATAAGGGTTAAAATTTGACCAGCGATTTCTCATTTTTACAACGAAATTTACAAAACCATTTTTTTAGGGACCACCTCACATTGAAGTCAGTTTGAGGGGTCTATATGGCTGAAAATACCCAAAAGTGACACCATTCTAAAAACTGCACCCCTCAAGGTGCACAAAACCACATTCCAGAAGTTTATTAACCCTTCAGGTGCTTCACAGCAGCAGAAGCAACATGGAAGGAAAAAATGAACATTTAACTTTTTAGTCACAAAAATGATCTTTCAGCAACAATTTTTTTATTTTCCCAATGGTAAAAGGAGAAACTGAACCACGAAAGTTGTTGTCCAATTTGTCCTGAGTACGCTGATACCTCATATGTGGGGGTAAACCACTGTTTGGGCGCACGGCAGCGCTTGGAAGGGAAGGAGCGCCATTTGACTTTTTGAATGAAAAATTGACTGCACTCTTTAGCGGACACCATGTCACATTTGGAGAGCCCCCGTGTGCCTAAAAATTGGAGCTCCCCCACAAGTGACCCCATTTTGGAAACTAGACGCCCCAAGGAACTTATCTAGATGCATAGTGAGCCCTTTAAACCCCCAGGTGCTTCACAAATTGATCCGTAAAAATGAAAAAGTACTTTTTTTTCGCCTCAATTTTTTCATTTTCACATGTGCAATAGGATAAAATGGATCCTAAAATTTGTTGAGCAATTTCTCCCGATACCTCATATGTGGGGGTAAACCACTGTTTGGGCACACGGCAGGGCTCGGAAGGGAAGGCGCGCCTTTTGACTTTTTGAATGGAAAATGGACAATTAGCTCCAATTGTTAGCGGACACCATGTCGCGTTTGGAGAGCCCCTGTGTGCCTATGCATTGGAGCTCCCCCACAAGTGACCCCATTTTGGAAACTAGACCCCCCAAGGAACTTATCTAGATGCATACTGAGCACTTTAAACCCCCAGGTGCTTCACAGAAATTTATAACGCAGAGCCATGAAAATAAAAAATAATTTTTCTTTCCTCAAAAATGATTTTTAGCCTGGAATTTCCTATTTTGCCAATGGTAATAGGAGAAACTGGACCCCAAATGTTGTTGTCCAGTTTGTCCTGAGTACGCAGATACCCCATATGTGGGGGTAAACCACTGTTTGGGCACATGCTGGGGCTCGGAAGTGAAGTAGTGACGTTTTGAAATGCAGACTTTGATGGAATGCTCTGCGTGCGTCACGTTGCGTTTGCAGAGCCCCTGATGTGGCTAAACAGTAGAAACCCCCCACAAGTGACCCCATTTTGGAAACTAGACCCCGAAAGGAACTTATCTAGATATGTGGTGAGCACTTTGAACCCCCAAGTGCTTCACAGACGTTTACAACGCAGAGCCGTGAAAATAAAAAATCATTTTTCTTTCCTCAAAAATGATGTTTTAGCAAGCATTTTTTTATTTTCCCAAGGGTAACAGGAGAAATTGGACCCCAGTAATTGTTGCGCAGTTTATCCTGAGTATGCTGGTACCCCATATGTGGGGGTAAACCACTGTTTGGGCACACGTCGGGGCTCGGAAGTGAGGGAGCACCATTTGACTTTTTGAATACAAGATTGGCTGGAATCAATGGTGGCGCCATGTTGCGTTTGGAGACCCCCTGATGTGCCTAAACAGTGGAAACCCCTCAATTCTAACGCCAACACACCCCTAGCCCTTATCCCAACTGTAGCCGTAGCCCTAATCACAACCCTAACCCCAACACACCCCTAACCACAACCCTAACCCCAACACACCCCTAACCACAACCCTAATTCCAACCCAACCCTAACCCTAAGGCTATGTGCCAACGTTGCGGATTCGTATGAGATTTTTCAGCACCATTTTTGAAAAATCCACGGGTAAAAGGCACTGCGTTTTACCTGCGGATTTACCGCGGATTGCCAGTGTTTTTTGTGCGGATTTCACCTGCGGATTCCTATTGAGGAACAGGTGTAAAACGCTGCGTAATCCGCACAAAGAATTGACATGCTGCGGAAAATACAACGCAGCGTTTCCGCGTGGTATTTTCCGCTCCATGGGCACAGTGGATTTGGTTTTCCATATGTTTACATGGTACTGTAAACCTGATGGAACACTGCTGCGGATCCGCAGCCAAATCCGCACCGTGTGCACATAGCCTAATTCTAAAGGTATGTGCACACGCTGCGGAAAACGCTGCGGATCCGCAGCAGTTTCCCATGAGTTTACAGTTCAATGTAAACCTATGGGAAACAA
Organism: Ranitomeya imitator; assembly: GCF_032444005.1. NCBI lineage: Eukaryota > Metazoa > Chordata > Amphibia > Anura > Dendrobatidae > Ranitomeya > Ranitomeya imitator. The sequence goes on from NC_091285.1 coordinate 414,280,738, forward strand.
AAATCGCTGTACACATGCTGCAGAAAAACTGCACGGAAACGCAGCTGTTTACATTCCGCAGCATGTCACTTCTTTCTGCGGATTCCGCAGCGGTTTTACAACTGCTCCAATAGAAAATCGCAGTTGTAAAACCGCAGTGAAATGCGCAGAAAAACCGAGATAAATCCACACCGGTTTAGCACTGCGGATTTATCAAATCCGCTGCGGAAAAATCCGCAGAGGACCAGAATACGTGTGCACAAACCGAAACCCTAACCCTAACCCTAGTTCTTACCCTAACCTTAGTGGGAAAAAAAAAAAAAATTCTTTATTTTATTATTGTCCCTACCTATGGGGGTGACAAAGGGGGGGGGGGGGGGGTCATTTACTGTTTTTTTTTTTTATTATTTTGATCACTGTGATAGGTTTTATCACAGTGATAAAAATTCACTTTGGAACGAATCTGCCGGTAGGCAGATTCGGCAGGCGCACTGCGCATGCGCCCGCCATTTTGGAAGATGGCGGCACTCAGGAAAGAAGACGGACGGACCCCGGGAGGCTAGGTAAGTATAAGGGGGGGAGATCAGGGCACGGGGGGTGGATCGGAGCATGGGGGGGTGGATCGGAACACGGGGGGGGGGGTGGATTGGAGCGCGGGGGGGTGGATCGGAGCACGGGGGGGAGATCGCTGTACGGGGGGGATCGGAGTGCGGGGGGTTGGATTGGAGCACGGGGGTGGGATTGGAGCACGGGGGGAGCGGATGGGAGGACGGGGGAGCGGAGCACAGGATGGAGGGGAGCGGACCACAGATCGGAGGGCTGGGCTGGAGATCGGTGGGGTGGGGGCACATAAGTGTTTCCAGCCATGGCCGATGATATTGCAGCATCGGCCATGGCTGGATTGTAATATTTCACCAGTTTTTTAGGTGAAATATTACAAATCGCTCTGATTGGCTGTTGAAAGTGAAACAGCCAATCAGAGCGATCGTAGCCACGGGGGGGTGAAGCCACCCCCCCTGGGCTAAACTACCACTCCCCCTGTCCCTGCAGGCCGGGTGAAATTGGAGTTAACCCTTTCACCCGATCTGCAGGGACGCGATCTTTCTGTGACACCGCATATGCGTCACATGTCGGATTGGCACCGACTTTCATGACGCATACGCTGTGTCACAGGTCGGGAAGGGGTTAATGAGCGGTACCATGTGACCGCTGAGAACAGGATGAGCTGCCGGCGCTGAGACCATGGGAGCTGCAGGCACCGTTGGAGGGGGGTGAGTATGGGCGGGTGGGGGGAGGTAGGCGGGCGGTTGACCGCAGACCTTAAAAAAAAAAAAAACCTTTGCTCTGCTGCCGCCCCCCGCATCCTGGCGCCCTTGGCACGTGCCCTAGGGCGCCTCACAGCATAGCCTATGCCTCACAGCATAGCCTATGACACTCTCGGGGTCCAGACGTGTGACTGTGCAAAATTTTGTGGCTGTAGCTGCGACGGTGCAGATGCCAATCCCGGACATACACACATACATTCAGCTTTATATATTAGACTAGATGGTGGCCTGATTCTAACGCATCGGGTATTCTAGAATATGCATGTCCACGTAGCGTATTGCCCAGCCACGTAGCGTATTGCCCAGCCCACGTAGCGTATTGCCCAGCCCACGTAGCGTATTGCCCAGCCCACGTAGTATACAGCACATAGCCGTAGTATATTGCCCAGCCACGTATGTAACAGGTTAAAAAAGACTTAAAATAAAAAATAAACATATACTCACCTTCCGAGGGCCCCTTGTAGTCCTGGTGCCTGTGTGCGGTGCACGCAGCAGCTTCCGGTCCCAGGGTTGGTATGAGCGCAGGACCTGTGATGACGTCGCGGTCACATGACCGTGACGTCATGGCAGGTCCTTCTCACATAGCATCCTTGCCACCGGAACCTGCCGCTTGCACTGCCGAGGACAACGCGACGTCGGAGGGTGAGAATAACGTTTTTTTTATTATTATTATTTGTAACATAAGATGCATACGCAGCATCAATAGTAAAAAGTTGGTCACACAGGGTTAATAGCTGCGTTAATGGAGTGCGTTACACTGCGGTCCATTAACGCTGGCATTAACCCTGACTGAAGGCTGACTGGAAGGGAGTATGGAGCGGGCACTGACTGCGGGGAGGAAGGAGCGGCCATTTTGCCGGCAGACTGTGCCCGTCGTTGATTGGTCGTGGGCGTTTTGCCACGACCAATCAGCGACTTGGATTTCCATGACAGACAGGCCGCGACCAATGAATATCCGTGACAGACAGACAGAAGGACAGACAGAAAGACGGAAGTGACCCTTAGACAATTATATAGTAGATGTTGCTAGTCACATGTTATCTGGCTGCAGGGATGACAAGGGGCAATATAAGTCTGAGTCCGTGATAAACACCTAGAGCATAGGGATGGCATCTGCGTGCCGTCAGTGTACCATCCGCGTGCCGTCAGTGTATATCTTACAGTTATGGTTCTTTAGAAGGATGTAGATCTGGGGATGTATTCTGACAGAATTTCGGCTGAACTGGATGGACAAATGTCTTTTTTTGGCCTTGCTAAGTATATTACTATGTGTCTTTTTCTGGCCTTGTTAAGTATATTACTATGTTACCATCAATGTGCCATAAGTGTGCCATCAGTGCACTGCTTTGTTTATGATTAATTGATTGCTGGTTATTAATTACGAGATGGTGGCGCGATTATAACGCATCGGGTATTCTAGAATCTGTATAGTAGTATATAGCACAGCCACGTAGTATATAATACAGCCCACATAATGCAACCCCTGGCAAAAATTATGGAATCACCGGCCTTGGAGGATGTTCATTCAGTTGTTTAATTTTGTAGCTAAAAAGTAGATCACAGACATGGCACAAAACTAAAGTCATTTCAAATGGCAACTTTCTGGCTTTAAGAAACACTAAAAGAAATCAAGGACAAAAAAATGTGGTAGTCAGTAATGGTTACTTTTTTTAACCAAGCATATGGGAAAATTTATGGAATCACTCAATTCTGAGGAAAAAATTATGGAATCACCCTGTAAATTTTCATACCCAAAAATAACACCTGCATCAAATTAGATCTGCTCGTTAGTCTGCATCTAAAAAAGAGTGATCACACCTTGGAGATCTGTTGCACAAAGTGGACTGACATAAATCATGGCTCCAACACGAGATGTCAATTGAAACAAAGGAGAGGATTATCAAACTCTTAGGCCGGCGTCACACACAGCGTAAAACAATACGGTCCGTATATTATGGCCGTAATACGCTGAAAAGTCCCGAAAATAGTGGTCCATAGCTCCTCCGTAGGCAGGGTGTGTCAGCGTTTTTTGCGCATGGCATCCTCCGTATGTAACCCGTATGGCATCCGTACTGCGTGGTTTTCTCGCAGGCTTGCAAAAAAACCAACATACCGCTATAGAAGTGATCCATGTGTCCCCAAAAAAAAAAATATATATATATACTGTGTGTATATGTGTGTATATATATATATATATATATATATATATCAGTAGACACATATATGTATATATATTAATATTTATTCCAGCGCTATACAGCTTGAAAGCCGGTAATTCAATTACCGGCTTTTTCTTTCTCCTTCCTAAACCCGACATGATTTGGGACATGGTTTACATACAGTAAACCATGTCTTCTCTCCATTTTTTTTGCAGATTCCACACTACTAATGTTAGTAGTGTGTATCTGCAAAATTTGGCCGTTCTATCTACTAAATTAAAGGGTTAAATGGCGGAAAAAAATGGCGTGGGCTCCCGCGCAATTTTCTCCGCCAGAGTAGTAAAGCCAGTGACTGAGGGCAGATATTAATAGCCTGGAGAGGGTCCACGGTTATTGGCCCCCCCCTGGCTAAAAACACCTGCCCCCAGCCACCCCAGAAAAGGCACATCTGGAAGATGCGCCTATTCTGGCACTTGGCCACTCTCTTCCCATTCCCGTGTAGCGGTGGGATATAGGGTAATGAAGGGTTAATGCCACCTTGCTATTGTAAGGGGACATTAAGCCAAATTAATAATGGAGAGGCGTCAATTATGACACCTATCCATTACTAATCCAATTGTAGTAAAGGGTTAAATAAAACACAAACACATTATTTAAAATTATTTTAATGAAATAAAAACAATGGTTGTTGGAGTATTTTATTCTACGCCCAATCCAGTCACTGAAGACCCTCGTTCTGTAACAAAAAAAAACATAATAAACCAACAATATCTTTACCCTCCGCAGATCTGTAACGTCCAACGATGTAAATCCATCTGAAGGGGTTAAAATAATTTGCATCCACGAGCTTTGCTAATGCAATGATGCTCATGGCTGCAAAAACCCCGGAAAATGAAGGTAAAGTAAGTCAATGACCTATATTTACCTTCATTTGCGGTGAGGCGCCCTCTGCTGGTTGTTCCTAGATCTTGGGAACTTTCCTAGAAAGCTCCCAGGCTCGAGTTCATATGAGGACAACCAGCAGAGGGCACCTCTTATGAACTCGAGCCTGGGAGCTTTCTAGGAAAGTTCCCACGATCTAGAAACATCCAGCAGAGGGCGCCTCACCGCAAATGAAGGTAAATATAGGTCATTGACCTACTTCACCTTCATTTTCCGGAGTTTTTGCAGCCATGAGCATCATTGCATTAGCAAAGCTCTGGATGCAAATTATTTTAACCCCTTCAGATGGATTTACATCGTTGGACGTTACAGATCTGCGGAAGGTAAGGATATTGTTGGTTTATTATGTTTTTTTTGTTACAGAACGAGGGTCTTCAGTGACTGGATTGGGCGTAGAATAAAATACTCCAACAACCATTGTTTTTATTTCATTAAAATAATTTTAAATAATGTGTTTGTGTTTTATTTAACCCTTTACTACAATTGGATTAATAATGGATAGGTGTCATAATTGACGCCTCTCCATTATTAATTTGGCTTAATGTCACCTTACAATAGCAAGGTGGCATTAACCCTTCATTACCCCATATCCCACCGCTACACGGGAATGGGAAGAGAGTGGCCAAGTGCCAGAATAGGCGCATCTTCCAGATGTGCCTTTTCTGGGGTGGCTGGGGGCAGGTGTTTTTAGCCAGGGGGGGGCCAATAACCATGGACCCTCTCCAGGCTATTAATACAGTGGGGCAAAAAAGTATTTAGTCAGTCAGCAATAGTGCAAGTTCCACCACTTAAAAAGATGAGAGGCGTCTGTAATTTACATCATAGGTAGACCTCAACTATGGGAGACAAACTGAGAAAAAAAAAATCCAGAAAATCACATTGTCTGTTTTTTTTTATCATTTTTTTGCATTTTATGGTGGAAAATAAGTATTTGGTCAGAAACAAACAATCAAGATTTCTGGCTCTCACAGACCTGTAACTTCTTCTTTAAGAGTCTCCTCTTTCCTCCACTCATTACCTGTAGTAATGGCACCTGTTTAAACTTGTTATCAGTATAAAAAGACACCTGTGCACACCCTCAAACAGTCTGACTCCAAACTCCACTATGGTGAAGACCAAAGAGCTGTCAAAGGACACCAGAAACAAAATTGTAGCCCTGCACCAGGCTGGGAAGACTGAATCTGCAATAGCCAACCAGCTTGGAGTGAAGAAATCAACAGTGGGAGCAATAATTAGAAAATGGAAGACATACAAGACCACTGATAATCTCCCTCAATCTGGGGCTCCACGCAAAATACCACCCCGTGGGGTCAGAATGATCACAAGAACGGTGAGCAAAAATCCCAGAACCACGCGGGGGGACCTAGTGAATGAACTGCAGAGAGCTGGGACCAATGTAACAAGGCCTACCATAAGTAACACACTACGCCACCATGGACTCAGATCCTACAGTGCCAGACGTGTCCCACTGCTTAAGCCAGTGCATGTCCGGGCCCATCTGAAGTTTGCTAGAGAGCATTTGGATGATCCAGAGGAGTTTTGGGAGAATGTCCTATGGTCTGATGAAACCAAACTGGAACTGTTTGGTAGAAACACAACTTGTCGTGTTTGGAGGAAAAAGAATACTGAGTTGCATCCATCAAACACCATACCTACTGTAAAGCATGGTGGTGGAAACATCATGCTTTGGGGCTGTTTCTCTGCAAAGGGGCCAGGACGACTGATCCGGGTACATGAAGAATGAATGGGGCCATGTATCGTGAGATTTTGAGTGCAAACCTCCTTCCATCAGCAAGGGCATTGAAGATAAAACGTGGCTGGGTCTTTCAACATGACAATGATCCAAAGCACACCGCCAGGGCAACGAAGGAGTGGCTTCGTAAGAAGCATTTCAAGGTCCTGGAGTGGCCTAGCCAGTCTCCAGATCTCAACCCTATAGAAAACCTTTGGAGGGAGTTGAAAGTCCGTGTTGCCAAGCGAAAAGCCAAAAACATCACTGCTCTAGAGGAGATCTGCATGGAGGAATGGGCCAACATACCAACAACAGTGTGTGGCAACCTTGTGAAGACTTACAGAAAACGTTTGACCTCTGTCATTGCCAACAAAGGATATATTACAAAGTATTGAGATGAAATTTTGTTTCTGACCAAATACTTATTTTCCACCATAATATGCAAATAAAATGATAAAAAAAACAGACAATGTGATTTTCTGGATTTTTTTTTCTCAGTTTGTCTCCCATAGTTGAGGTCTACCTATGATGTAAATTACAGACGCCTCTCATCTTTTTAAGTGGTGGAACTTGCACTATTGCTGACTGACTAAATACTTTTTTGCCCCACTGTATCTGCCCTCAGTCACTGGCTTTACTACTCTGGCGGAGAAAATTGCGCGGGAGCCCACGCCAATTTTTTCCGCCATTTAACCCTTTAATTTAGTAGATAGAACGGCCAAATTTTGCAGATACACACTACTGACATTAGTAGTGTGGAATCTGCAAAAAAATGGAGAGAAGACATGGTTTACTGTATGTAAACCATGTCTCATATCATGTCGGGTTTAGGAAGGAGAAAGAAAAAGCCGGTAATTGAATTACCGGCTTTCAAGCTGTATAGCGCTGGAATAAATATTAATATATATACATATATGTGTCTCAATGACATACATATACATATATATATATATATATATATATATATATATATATATATATATATATATATATATATATATATATGTATGTCATTGAGACACATATATGTATATATATTAATATTTATTCCAGCGCTATACAGGTATATATACCTATTCTATGTGTACACATTTATTCTACCTATTCTACTGTAAGCTGTCAGTGTGATTTTACTGTACACCGCACTGAATTGCCGGCTTTTCTCTCTAACACCGCTGCGTATTTCTCGCAAGTCACACTGCTGGTCCGTGTGTAATCCGTATTTTTCACGCTTCCATAGACTTTCATTGGCGTATTTCTTGCGCAGTACGGTGACAAACGCAGCATGCTGCGATTTTGTACGGCCGTATAATACTGACCAGTTTAATACGGCAGATAGGAGCAGGGGCATAGAGAATAATTGTGCCGTATGTTTTGCGAGTTTTACGGACGTAGTTTCTGCGCTCTTACGTCCGTAAAACTCGCAAGTGTGACGCCGGCCTTAAAAGAGGGTAAATCATCACACAACAACATGGGAAGGTTGTTAAAGGCAAACATACTGGTAGACCAAGGAAGACATCAAAGCGTCAAGACCAGAAACTTAATGCAATATGTCTCCAAATCCGGAAATGCACAACAAAACAAATGAAGAACGAATGGGTGGAAACTGGAGTCAACGTCTGTGACTGAACTGTAAGAAATCGCCTAAAGGAAATGGCATTTACATACAGAAAAGCTAAACGAAAGCCATCATTAACACCTAAACAGAAAAAAACAATTACACCTGCAGATTCCTATTATGGAGCAGGTGTAAACCACTGCGGAACCCGCACGAAGAAATAACATGCTGCGGAAAAAAACGCTACGTTTCTGCGCATTTTTTTCCACAGCATGGGCACTGCGGATTGCGTTTTCTATATGTTTACATTGTACTGTAACCGCATGGAAAGCTGCTGCGGGTGCACTCGCAGCTGCAGATCCGCTGCGGATCCGCAGCAAAATGTGCAACGTGTGCACATAGCCTAATAGAAATCTGCAGGGGTAAAAAAAGGAAGAAATCCGCACAAAAATCTGCAACGTGTGCACATACCAAAAGTGCAGATTCTGACCTGCGTTTTCTGCCAAGAAATTCAGAATCTGCATAGAAAATTCCACAGTCAAATCTGCAACGTGTGCACATAGCCCAAGGCCGGGATCACACATACGCGTGATACGACCGAGTCTCGCAGGTGAAATCCCTCCTCTGGCGCCGGCACTTGGGAGTGGAGCGTGCAGCTCCATGTGTTGCTGTGCGGCTGCACGCTCCGCTCCGGAGCGCCGGCGCCAGAGGAGGGATTTCACCTGCGAGACTTGGCCGTATCTCGCGTATGTGTGATCCTGGCCTAAAACTGAAGAACATAACTTACACGGAACAGCACAATAAAAGCTCCAAATAATTAGATAAGTCCATAACAGACAGGTTAAATAAACCTCCAGGTTTTACAATAACAAACATAAAGCCATATAGAACTATTTATTAGGTAACAGGTTTCAGACAATAAGTAAACAGTTCTCAAGATTGCGTCACAATGAGCATTATCTACTGTAAATGTATGACCAGCAATGCAATGCATTCTGTATACTTCAATATGGACTCAAAATTTCCATTTTTATATTCACACTACACTCGGCCAAGTATGTTTTGACTCAGAAATACTGTGGCTTTTTAGAGATAACCATAGTTTATCCCCATCACGACATGTGCTGTACATGTACTGCGCATATTGTGTCTATCCCATTGTCGGCAATGAGCCCGCATCTTTCCTGGCACGTCAGCCAATTTGAACAACTGACATGTGCCCCAAACAGCCATGTGTAGAATTGCGACCCACGGCTGTTAACTTGTCAAACGCCACTGTTAATCTCTGACAGCAGTATTTCACATGATTGTGCCAGAATCGCATCACCAATCCTGCCCCTGTGGTTGTCATGGGCAGATAGCTATGAGCGCCGCCTACGGCAAGTGAGCATTTCTGCTACACATAGCTGGGCTGAAGCTCTACTCTGCAGCACAAGCGATCGGATGATCGCAGCTTCTAGTCTCCCATGGAGACAATTGAAGCAAGTAAAAAAAAAAAAAAAAAGTTTTTAAAAATAGAAAATATAAAAGTTTATTCACCCCCCAATTCAAAATTAAATAAAAAAATAAAAATTACACATATTTGGTAACGCTGCTTTCAGAATCGTCTGATCTATCAAGATCTAAAAAGAATTAATCTGATTGCTAAACGGAATAGCGAGGAAAAAGTCAAAACACCAGAATTACGTTTTTATGGGTCACCACAACATTGCATTAAAATGCAATAACGGGGGCGATCAAAACATTGTATCTACACTAAAATGGTATCAATAAAAACGTCAGCTTGGCACGCAATAAATAAGCCCTCACCCAACCCCAGATCAATAAAAATGGAAACGCTATGGCTCTCGGAAAATGACGCAATTTTTTTTTTTTTTTAACAAACTTTGGATTTTTTATTCACCACCTAAATAAAAAGAACCTAGACATGTTTGGTTTATGAACTCGTAATTACCTGGAGAATCATAATGGCAGGTCAGTTTTATCATTTGGTGAACATGGTAAAAAAAACAAATTACAGTCGTGGAATTGCACTTTTTTTTGCAATTTCACTTGAAATTTTTTTCCCGTTTTCCAGTACCTGATATGGTAAAACCAATGGTGTGGTTCAAAAGTACAACTCCTCATACAAAGCCCTCACATGGCCATATTGACGGTAAAAATAAAAGTCATGGCTCTGGGAAGCAGGGGAGCAAAAACATAAAGGAAAACGGCTCGGGGGTGAAGGGGTTAAACTCCACCAGTGCCTGAGACCGATCAGACACTTGAGTCCTCGGTGGCTTCATCCGGGCCCGCTGCCCTGGAATGACAGATTTCTGCCTGTGTGCGCTTGGGTAGAGACCAGTAACTCCAGGTCAGTGGATGGGGAGAAGCCAGCGAAGACCCACTTGTGCGACCATAGTTTATAGAGCGGTCTCCGTCACCGGCGGCGTTAAAGTTTATGTCTCACAAACGCTGCAGCGTTTCAGTCAAAAATACTTGGATGAGACCATACAGCCAGTACCTGACACATGCGGCCCAAGTATTTCTGTAGTGATCTGAGGTGCCGGTAATGAGAAATCGTGTAGACGCCATATGCAAATTAGGCTGGGAGTGCACTGGGGGTGTGTCAGTACAGTCATGGCCAGAAGTTTTGAGACTGACACCAATTTTTGGTTTTCACATTTCACAAAGTTTGCTGCTTCAGTGTTTTTAGAGCTGAATGTTTGAGGACATGTTTTCAGTTTTTTTTTTCTCTCAGATCTGCGATTTGTGACACACTGTGGAGTCCAAGTGCTCTCGAATTAATATAAAATCGGATCGCATATGGATGTCTGAATGCACCCCAAGGCAGACGTGTCTATTAGTGATGAGTGAGTGTATTCGTTACTCAGGTTTTCCTGAGCACGCTCGGGTGACCTCCGAGTATTTATGACTGCTCGGAGATTTAGTTTTCATCTCGGCAGCTGAATGATTTACACCTATTAGCCAGCTTGATTACATGTGGGGATTCCCTAGCAACCAGGCAACCCCCGCATGTACTCAGCCTGGCTAGTAGCTGTAATTCGTTCAGCTGCCGGGATGAAAACTAAATCTCCGAACAGTCAAATACTCGGAGGTCACCCGAGCAGCGAGTACACTCGCTCATCACTAGTGTCTATGGTTACTGAAGTATAATTATGCATTTCATACATTTTTACTCTCTTATTTTACAAATACACCAAGTTTCTGGAGATAATTATAGTGTTGACCCTTATTTTTCAAGACTTGGCAGCTGGATATTGGTACTTGGAGTTTATCACAATTTTTGTGGTTTTCTTTGTTGTTCTGCTTTTTGAGGATTGACCACAGGTTCTCAATGATGGAGACAAGTTGGGAGATTTCTGGCTTTGGACCCAGATTGTCAGTGTTTTATTTGCTGAGCTGCATAGTTACCACTTTTGCCTTGTTTATTGAGAAAAGGTTTACCTACTGCAAATCTATCAGTTCTCTGATTGCCGAGAGCTCTGTGTAACCCGCCCACAGCACAGATTGGCAGCTTTCTATGTACACTGTGTATAGGCAGGAAACTGGTGAATATTGGGTCATACTTGTGCAATCCTTGGTGAGGTGAGATTATACAGAGCGCCTGAATATGGAGGACTATTACAACCCTAAACACCAGTGAGACTGGTTTATCAGGGTTTATGCACTGGTGACTAGTGATGAGTGAATGTGCTCGGACCAGGCAATCCCTGCATGTGTTGCTGCTGTTGAACAGCTGTGAGACATGCAGCCGCGGGGGCTCAAAAATATTGTTCGAGCACCCTGAAGACACTTGGTTAGCATACGAGCATGCTCGGATAACTCCTCATCCGAGCATGTTCACTCATCACTACTGGTGGCCTCTGTAGATGTCTGCCTCGATGGCCGCCTACTGGAAGATGACTCAGGGACGCAGTGCACATGATAATAATAAAGGTATCGTCACACTAAGCGACGCTGCAGCGATACCGACAACGATGTCGATCGCTGCAGCGTCGCTGTTTGGTCGCTGGAGAGCTCTCCAGCGACCAACGATCCCGAGGTCCCCGGTAACCAGGGTAAACATCGGGTTACTAAGCGCAGGGCCGTGCTTAGTAACCCGATGTTTACCATGGTTACCAGCGTAAACGTTAAAAAAACAAACACTACATACTTACCTTCAGCTGTCTGTCCTCTGGCGCTCTGCTTTCCTCTGCACTGTCAGCGCCGGTCAGCCGGAAAGCAGAGCGGTGACGTCACCGCTGTGCTTTCCGGCTGGCTGGCGCTGACACAGGATGCAGGAGGAGTGCAGAGAAGCAGAGCCCCGGGGACAGACAGCTGAAGGTAAGTATGTAGTGTTTTTTTTTTTTTAACGTTTACGCTGGTAACCAGGGTAAACATCGGGTTACCAAGAGCGGCCTTGCGCTTAGTAACCCGATGCTTACCCTGGTTACCAGTGAAGACATCACTGGATCGGCGTCACACACGCCGATCCAGCGACGTCAGTGGGAAGTCCAGCGACGAAATAAAGTTCTGGACTTTCCTCAGCGACCAACGATCTCCCAGCAGGGGCCTGATCGTTGGCCGCTGTCACACATAACGATTTCCTTAACGATATCGTTGCTACGTCACAAAAAGCAACGATATCGTTAACGATATCGTTCAGTGTGACGGTACCTTAAGAAAAGAGTTCAGTTTGTAAGAAGAAACTTAGCAGAAATAAAATCTGGTCAGTGCAGCTTCTGCCTTAGGCCACGTGCACACGTAGCGGAAATTCCTACGGATTTTTCCAGACTGATTTTGGTAAATCCGCAGGTAAACCGCACTGCGGATTGCCTGCGGAATTACTGCGTATTTACTGCTTTTTTTTCGTGGTTTTTGTGTGGATTCCACCTGCGGTTTTACACCTACAGATTCCTATTATGGAGCAGGTGTAAACCGCTGCAGAATCCGCACAAAGAATTGACATGCTGCGGAATAAACAACACTACGTTTCCGCGCGTTTTTTTCCGCAGCATGTGCACTGCGGATTTTGTTTTCCATAGATTTACATGGTACTGTACAATTCAGGGATAACAGCTACGAATCCGCAGCAAAATCTGCAACGTGTGCACATACCCTTAGGTCGCATTCAGACAGCCTTATTGAAAATTGGGCCTGTCTTGGCCTCGTATTGTGGATGTAACTGGCTTTGTGTGCTCATCCGCATTGCAGGTGAGTGCCAGAGCTACCTTTCATCGCATGCATTATTCTGGTCTGCAAAACAGGCAAAAGTAGTGCATGCCCCTCCCCCTCCACATAGACCATTGGTCTATCAGTGTTTCCCAAACTCGATTCCTCCCGGACCCCAGCAGGTCATGTTTTCAGGATTTCCTTAGTACTGCACAGGGGATGGAAGTATCAGGATTTCTCTCACTTGTGCAGCACTATGGAAATCCTGAAAACATGACCTGTTGGGGTCCGTGAGGACTGGAGTTTGTGAAATACTGGACATGAAAAACCAGCTAAGTGCATTGGCACACTGCCTATAGTGGGTCCATGTGTTCTCTGTGGTCTTAGGCACACATGCCCGGCACCAAGCACCCAGACCTATTATGCGCATAGGAGCCTGTAAATGGTCCTTTAAATAATTAATAGCTGCTGAGAAAAAATGGATGAAAATCTAACTCTTCTTAAATGTTAATCTATGCTGTCGTGTGACCCCAGCCTTAAAGAGAACCTGTCATCATAGTTATGCATATTAAACTAAAGGTATGCCCTTAATGGTGCTGTTATACAGATTTAATACATACTTTCAGTGAAGAAATCCGCAGTGTGATTGCGAGTATGGTATTCGCCTCTGCCATGGCCCCTCCTCTGCCTCTGGTGTCTTTATCCTTTTGCTTATTTAAATTTAGATCCCGGCTGTCCTAGCCGCTGGCGTCACTTGTGCATATTAATCTCCTGGCCGTCTTCAGAAAAATGGTGCTGGCGTATGCGGGGATTAAGATCTTGGCTCAATAGCCGAGTACCCTCAACCTGTACATACACCCCCATCGACGCCATTTTACTGAAGCCCGCCACAAGATCAATCTGCCCAAGCACCGCCCATGGCTAGGATGGCACAGGCGTAAAATTTAAATAAGGAAGAGGATAAAGATTTCATAAACAGCAGAGGGGCTGCGGCAAAGCCGAATACCCTACTTGCAATGCCTCCCCAATGCACGGAGACCAAAACTCCTAATAGTGATTTTAAAACAACCAGACTGTGGATTTTTTTCATTGAATGTATGTATTAAATCATTATAACAGCGTCACAGATATAGATGGGCGAATATGTTTGGAAACGATCACTGAATGTGAATTTTCCATATTCGTGCAATATTGGTTCCATATTCGTGCAATATTGGTACCCTATTCGTGCCAAATTTATGTTTCCAAACATATTCGCTCCTCTATACTCCCATTGTGTTCGGCTGTGTTCAGTAAATATTGCAAATGCCATATTCGCTGGCAATCGCAAACCGAATATTGAAAAATTTGCTCAACTCTATTCACAGACAGAGATGCTACAAGGGTCCTGATTCTGAAGAATTTTATAAGGGCAAAACGGGGATAGGTAGATAAGTGTGATAGGCCACTTTTAAAACTTCTGGCTATAGGGGATTAATCAAATTGTCCTGGGTAGTGCATTCCATAGAATTGGCGCAGCACGCGAGAAGCTTTGGTGATGGGAGTGAGAGTTTCGAATTATTGAGGATGTTAGGCTAGTTTCACACTAGCATTTTTCTGAGCTGCAGAGGGCTGCGGACTTCCTCCGTGAAGCCCTGCCCACAGCCACACCTCCACCACTCAGCTCCGCATGCGGCCTGCATACCTATCTTTAACATTAGGTATGCAGGTCGTGCGGGTGTATGCGGATGCCTCCGCATGTGTCGTTTTGACGATGACCCGCGTCGAACGCAGCTGGTTAAAATTTCTTTTTTTCTCTGCAGCGTCAGCCTTAGTCTTGTGTCATTAACGGAACGGAGAGCACAGGTAGGGTGGTAGCCTGAGATAATGGAGATATACTGGAGTGCTGAACCGTAGAGCGTTTTGTGGGTGAAAGTGATAAGTTTATGTTGGACTGTTGAAATGGATGGCTAATAAGTGCAACGACTAGCACAGGGTAGAGGCAGCAAACAATCTCGCCTACAATATGAAAAACAGCACAGACAAGCCTCAAAACTTCTGCAACAATGTAATTTGGAGGAATGAGACCAAAATTGAACTTTTTGGCCACAACCATAAATGTTAAATTTGGAGAGAGGTCAACAAGGACTATGATGAAAAGAACACCATTCCTACTGTAAAGCACGGAGGTGGAGGGAAATTGAGGAGTCAGAGGTTTGGCTCACCGACTCCACAGCTCTGTGACTAGGGATGAGCGGACCCATGGAAGTTCAGGTTCTAGTACTAGAACTTAACTCTTAACTTGAACCTGAATCTCATTGAAAACAATGGAGACCTGAACTTTGGGTCTGGATAAGAGAAAAAAATCTGTGTGTGTGTCTCTGTATCTCTCTCCCTCTCTCTGTGTCTCTCGCTCTGTGTCTCTGTGTGTGTGTGTCTCCCTACCACCCATATTGCCACATATTTGAAAGGACACAGAGTATCACTCAGTCCATCTAAACTTAAACTACCGATGATATGGTGTGCCATGTGACACTGCTGGGGTCGCCAATCTTGTCATTCACCTCTACTCATCATTCATGTTTTGTTTGTTCATATCATGCTATTTAAGTGTAATAATAAAATGTTGTATTTTTAAATACTCTTCTGATTTTTTTGCTCTCATTGACATTATGGGGCATCACACTCCAGAATTTTTGTAGGATCATATTAATGTGGGAGTTTGTCCCCCCTTATCTTTATTTCTGTATCCCCTTTTGGGCACTCTTTGCACATATAGTGCCTTGCGAAAGTATTCTGCTCCCTGGAACTTTTCAACCTTTTCCCACATATCATGCTTCAAACATAAAGATACCAAATGTAAATTTTTGGTGAAGAATCAACAACAAGTGTAACACAATTGTGAAGTTGAACGAAATTTATTGGCTATTTTAAATTTTTGTAGAAATTCAAAAACTGAAAAGTGGGGCGTGCAATATTATTCGACCCCTTTACTTTCAGTGCAGCAAACTCACTCCAGAAGTTCATTGTGGATCTCTGAATGATCCAATGTTGTTCTAAATGCCTAATGAGGATAAATATAATCCACCTGTGTGTAATCAAGTCTCCATATAAATACACCTGCTCTGTGATAGTCTCAGGGTTCTGTTTGAAGCACAAAGAGCATCATAAAGACCAAGGAACACAACAGGCAAGTCCATGATACTGTTGTGGAGAAGTTTAATGCCGGATTTGGATACAAAATGATTTCCAAAACTGTAAACATCCCAAGGAGCGCTGTGCAAGCGATCATATTGAAATGGAAGGAGTAGCATACCACTGCAAATCTACCAAGACCCGGCCGTCCCTATAAACTTTCATCTCAAACAAGGAGAAGACTGATCAGAGATGCAGCCAAGAGGCCCATGATCACTCCGGATGAACTGCAGAAATCTACAGCTGAGGTGGGACAGTCTGTCCATAGGACAATAATCATTCGTACACTGCACAAATCTGGCCTTTATGGAAGAGTGGCAAGAAGAAAACCATTTCTCAAAGATATCCATAAAAATTGATGTGTAAAGTTTGTAACAAGCCACCTGGGAGACACACCAAACATGTGGAAGAAGGTGCTCTAATCAGATGAAACCAAAATCGAACTTTTTGGCAACAATGCCAAACGATGTGTTTGGCGTTAAGGCAACACAGCTCATCACCCTGAACACACCATCCCCACTATCAAACATGGTGGTGGCTGCATCATGGTTTGGGCCTGCTTTTCTTCAGCAGGGACAGGGACGATGGTTAAAATTGATGGGAAGATGGATGGAGCCAAATACAGGACCATTCTTGAAGAAAACCTGCAAAAGACCTGAGACTGGGACGGAGATTTGTGTTCCAACAAGACAATGATCCCAAACATAAAGCAAAATCTACAATACAATGGTTCACAAATAAACGTGTCCAGGTGTTAGAATGGCCAAGTCAAAGTCCAGACCTCAATCCAATCGAGAATCTGTGGAAAGAGCTGAAAACTGCTGTTCACAAACGATCTCCATCAACCCTCACTGAGCTCGAGCTGTTTGCCAAGGAAGAATGGGCAAGAATTTCAGTCTCTCGATGTGCAAAACTGATAGAGACATATCCCAAGCGACTTGCAGCTGTAATCACAGCAAAAGGTGGCACAACAAAGTATTAAAGGGGCCGAATAATATTTCATGCTCCACTTTTCAGTTTTTGAATTTCCACAAAAATGTAAAGTAACCAATAAATTTCGTTCAACTTCACAATTGTGTTCCACTTGTTGTTGATTCTTCACCAAAAATTTACATTTGGTATCTTTGTTTGATGCATGATATGTGGGAAAAGTTCTAGGGGGCCGAATACTTTCGCAAGGCGCTGTATATATACTGGGATGTCGGGATTTGTCAAAACTTTACAATCCCCCCCGACAGTATGATTCTTTGGATAGTACCTTTTAATACAGTATAAGAACCCCCCACTGTAACCACCCAATACAGTATGATGCCCCTCCTCCTTTTTTTTCAGATAAATGCGCTCACAGAATTAAAAAAACCTTCTCACCTAGCCCTGCTTCCACAGTACATTACTCCTGTCTCTGTGTAGGCTGAGGCCCTGCACAGGAGGCACGATCTAGTGACATGATGACGCTTGTGTCACCAGAACTCAGACGCACTGACTGAATGGTGTAGCAAGGAGCTGACAGCTCTCTGCTCCACCATTGTATTCATCTGTATCTGCATCTTGAGGGACGCTAGGATAGCAGTGCTGTATGTCACCAGGTCTCATAGTGGTTAGCCGCCATTGACAAGTATACTGCTGAATATAGTATTTGCTTTAAATCACACAAGAAGAGGTTGTGCTGTGTGTATGATCAGCTACACATAAGGATGAATTTGCACTCTGCAGATTTTGTATAAAGAATGTCTACAACTGTCTAAATTTATCTAAAACATCCAATTTGGATGAATGGAACAAATTTTCTGATGTGTGAATTTTAGTGGGAATTTGGCCTAAGACCAGGTTCTGACAAATGTATGAAGAATCGTAAGATTTTCAACCAGAAAACTCAGACAATATTTACCATTTTGGGCGCAGTCCAACGGCCGTAAATCACGGACAACGATTACATCATAAAGTTTGGAGTAGCCATTGACTCTGCTGACCTGAGCGGGACAGCATGTATTTCTATGCAGCTGCCATGCTTGGGTCAGGAGGGCTGCCAGCCAGTCCGATGCAATCGTTGTCCATGTTATACTGCCGTTTGTACCATCCATTATTGTCATTTATGTGCAATTTGTGTGCCTGTATTTGACGTCACTTTGAAATCCGTATTTATACATCAACATTTTAAAAATATACATGATCCTAATACAGTTTCCTATGTTAATAACTGAACTATATCAGTAAAAAAATGATGCAATACAGATGATCCATTTTTATATTTTTTTGCCCACCAATAAAGTTGAATGGATGAGTCTCATCCAATATCTGTAAGAGATTAGTGCATGCTGCAATATTATTTTTTTCTTTCCACAGACACTATACAATTTAAGCAGTGCTATTGAATTACATTGGTCCGTGTGCTGTTGATCCTTTACTCAGACAGCACATGTCCATATAATATGATTGAATTATTATTAATTTATATAGCACCATTGATTCCATGGTGCTGTACATGAGAAGGGGTTACATACAAGTTACAGATATCGCTTACAGTAAACAAGCTAACAATGACAGACTGATACAGAGGGGCGAGGACCCTGCCCTTGCCGGCTTACGTTCTACAGGATGGTGGGGAAGGAGACAATAGGTTGAGGGTTGCAGGAGCTCCGGTGTTGGTGAGGCAGTATCTTCGGTAGTGATGACGAGGCAGCGGGGTCAGTGCAGGCTGTAGGCTTTCCTGTAAAGATGGGTTTTCAAGTTCTGTCTGAAAGATCTGAATGTGGTTGATAGTCGGACGTGTTGGGGCAGATTATTCCAGAGGATGGGGGATATTCTGGAGAAGTTTTGGAGGCAGATGGATGAGGAGCGAATTAGCGTGGAGGAGAGAAGGAGGTTTTGGGAGGACCAGAGATTGCATGAGGGAAGATATTGGGAGATTAGTTCAGAGATATATGGAGGAGACAGGTTATGGATGGCTTTGCAGGTCAGTATTAGTCATTTGAACTGGATACGCTGAGGGAATAGGAGCCACTGAAGAGATTTGCAGAGGGGGAAGTGGAGGAGAAGCGAGGAGGGAGATGAATTAGTCGGGCTGCAGAGTTAAGGATGGACTGAAGAGGTGCAAGGGTGTTAGCAGGGAGGTCGCAGAAAAGGATATTGCAGTAGTCAAGGCGGGAGATGATGAGGGCATGCACAAGCATTTTAGTAGATTGATGGTTGAGGAAAGGATTGATTCTGGAGATATTTTTGAGCTGGAGGCGACAGGAGGTGGACAGAGCTTGGATGTGCGATTTGAAGGACAGGGCACAGTCAAAGGTTACTCCGAGGCAGCGGACTTCCGGTACAAATGAGCTCTAAGGTGACATTCGCATTTCTGTATCCGATTTTCTGTATTCCGAAAGGGAGTGAGATACAGTCGGTGCGCAAAGTAGTCAGACTTCTTTACATTTTTCACTTTTTGTTTTATTGCAGCCATTTGATAAATTCAAAAGACTTCATTTTTTTTCTTATTAATCTACACTCTGCACCCCATCTTGACTGAAAAAAAATACATTTTTGCAAATTTATTAACACAATCCCAACAGTGAAACGTGGTGGCAGCATCATGCTAGGGGGTGTTTTTCAGCTGCAGGGATAGGACGACTGGTTGCCATTGAAAGAAACATGAATGCAGCCAAGTAAAGAGATTTCCTGGATGAAAACCTCTTCTAGAGTGCTCTGGACCTCAGACTTGGCTGAAGGTTCACTTTCCAACAAGACAAGGGCCCTAAGTACACAGTTAAAATAACAAAGTAGTGGCTTCAGAACAACTATGTGACCATTCCTGACTGGCCCAACCAGAGCCCTGACCTAAACCCAATTGAGCATCTCTGGAGAGACCTGAAAATGGCTGTCCGCCAACGTTCACCATCCGACTTGACGGAACTGAAGAGGATCTGCAAGAACGAATGGCAGAGGATTCCAAAATCCAGGTGTGAAAAACTTGTTGCATCATTCCCAAGAAGACTCATGGCTGTACTAGCTCAAAAGGGTGCTTCTACTCAATACTGAGCAAAGGGTCTGAATACTTAAGACCATGTGATATTTTAGTTTTTCTTTTTTAATAAATTTGCAAACATTTCTACATTTGATTTTTCAGTCAAGATGAGGTGCAGAGTGTACATTAATGAGAAAAAAAATAAACTTTGTTGAATTTACCAAATGGCTGCAATGAAACAGAGTGAAAAATGTAAAGGGTTCTGAATACTTCCCGTACCGGCTGTAGATGGGAATACACAGAGGTGGGTAATTGGACTGAATTGTTTGGCCAAGTCGATGGTGAACTCCGTGCCTGTGCTTGGTTTCAACTGTACCGTAATTTTTTGCTAACGGACACAACTCCGAAGGGGCTGATTCATCAGGAAGGTTCCTTGTAAAACTGTGACATTAGGGCACGTACCCACGATCAGGAATAGCAGCGTTTTGGTTTCAGCGTTGTTTCACCATCTCTAAAAACGCTGCATTCTAATCACGCAGTTAATTCCACATGTTCTTAGTGAACTATCCAGATTTGCCTAACATATCGTTTGGCATTGTTGCCAAAAAGTTCTATTTTGGTTTCATCTGACCAGAGCACCTCCTTCCACATGTTTGGTGTCTCTCCCAGGTGGCTTGTTGCAAACTTTAAATTACACTTTTTATGGATATCTTTGAGAAATGGCTTTCTTCTTGCCACTCTTCCATAAAGACCAGACTTGTGCAGTGTACGACCGATTGTTGTCCTATGGACAGACTGTCCGATCTCAGCTGTAGATTTCTGCAGTTCATCCAGAGTGATCATGGGCTTCTTGGCTTCATGTCTGATCAGTCTTTTCCTTGCTTGAGATGAAATTTTAGAGGGACGGCCGGGTCTTGGTAGATTTGCAGTGGTATGATACTCCTTCTTCCACTTCAATATGATCGCTTGCACAGCGCTCCTTAAGATGTTTAAAGTTTTGGAAATCATTTTGTATCCAAATCCAGCTTTAAACTTCTCCACAACAGTATCACGGACCTGCCTGTTGTGTTCTTTGGTCTTCATGATGCTCTCTGTGCTTCAAACAGAACCCTGAGACTATCACATAGCAGGTGCATTTATACGGAGTCTTGATTACACACAGGTGGATTATATTTATCATCATTAGGCATTTAGAACAACATTGGATCATTCAGAGATCCACAATGAACTTCTGGAGTGAGTTTGCTGCACTGAAAGTAAAGGGGCCGAATAATATTGCACGCCCCACTTTTCAGTTTTTGAATTTCCACAAAAATTTAAAATAACCAATAAATTTCGTTCAACTTCACAATTGTGTTCCACTTGTTGTTGATTCTAAACCAAAAATTTACATTTGGTATCTTTGTTTGAAGCATATGTGGGAAAAGGTTGAAAAGTTCCAGGGGGCCGAATACTTTCGCAAGGCACTGTATTTTTCAAGCATGCAGAAGATACTCTGTTAGCACACGAGCATGCTCAGACAACCCTTTATACCAGCAGGTCCGCTCATCACTAATCATATGCAATAGAGCAAATGATTTAAAGCCCTAAAACTAATGCTCCAGAATACAGTATATAACAGCCAGGTCTGCAGTTTTTTAAATCTTTTCAGACCTTTTTCTGTCACCTCTGGAGCGGCTCTGCTCCTAAAACCACCGTAAAAAGCGTTCACAAAACGCGCCAAACAATCTTCCCATTTGCTTTTATGGAGAGAATTACTGTTCATATTAAAAAATGCCTGGGCGGGTTTTCGAGTGTTTTGTAAGCGTTTTTGCCTCATAAAGCGCTAGCATTACTTATTGGATTTAACAACCAGAAAAAGCTAACAAAGCAACGCTTTAGGAGAGCAAAACACAGAAAATATTTCATAGTCATGAAATTATTCCTGAGGCGTCTTCTGCTTGAAAAAGACATTTTTGACTACTGCAAAAAGCGGCAAGTTTTGTACAATGCAGGTAGGGAACCTGCACGACAAGCAGTTTATGCAGCTCTTATCTGCTGTCACGTGCCAAACAAACTTCACATTACAGGAACTCCAGCAGATAGGACAGGCTATAACTTTGACCTAAACCTTGGGAGTGGACTGTACAGAACAGAATGTATTCTTATTATAATTAGAAGAGAGCTGGAGCAAAGGTGCGCAGTGGCTGACATGCCGCAGGTATGCTGTGAAGAGACAACTCCACAATATTCGGGTTTGGTAAGAAAAACTGTGACTATACGAGGAGAATAACAAGCATAGGCAGTAAAAAGACTTTACATCTGGGAAAAGTAGTAAAGCTTACGATCACTTTACAACACCTTGTATGGCATATAGAAAACTACATAAAAAATGCTTTTCCCACTGTTTATCAGCGGAAAACACTGGAAAAAACGCTCAAAACAATGATTGTGTTCATTTATATGCAACAACGATTTGCCGTTCATATGTTCAGGCTTTTAAAGGGGTTGTATCCTTCCAATGAAATTTCTCTGCCTGCAGTTTGCCATAAAAACTCACAAACAGAGCTGTGTTCCATGAGTCCATTGCTGTTCCTGAAGTCCGGCATTGAGTGCATCGCTTACATCATGTCGACAGCCAATCGGTGAGCTCAGCGGTCTAAATGTGAATACCAGGCGCTGTCCTCAGGAACAATGGGCTGGTGGGCCCAGGGAAAATGAGTTCCGCGTGTGTTGTTGTGTTTTTTTTTTTTTTCTTTCTTTTTTTGCAAACTACAGCCAGGGGAGGAATCCAAGTTAAAAGGAACAACCTCTTTTATGCTTTTAAAAGAAGTACCGTAACATGTTTTACGATGGGAAGACTTTCGATGCTTTATAATGTCAGTGGGAAGGATAAAAATCACCGAGAAGACATTTGGATGGTGTTTGGTGCTTTTTTTGTTAAGCATTTCTGCTGAAAAACAGCATTTCTTCAATTGCTTTGTGGATTAAGAAAATGTTTGGAAAACACCAGAAAAACAAACAAAACCTAAAAACCTACCCCCCCAAAAAGCAATGTTCAGAAAACTATCAAATACCATAAAAATAAGATGCTTCATGTGAATATGTATGTGCACACAGAGTTTTTGATTTGAAGATTTTTTTTTTAGCTTTTGTTTTTTTTTTTTTAAACATATCCTCTCCACAAACCTCCTCGAACACAATTTTTTTTTTTACCTTTTAGAGCCTCTGAAAAATGCCTGTTGGGAGTTGAGTGCCTTTCACTTAAAAAAAAAAAAAAAAAAACCTCTTCAAAATGACATCAGGCAAAGAAAAACTTCATCAAAAACTCCCCAATAAAAGAAGATTTTCCTGGAGCAGTTTCTGAGAACTTGTAGGTATTCAAAAAGACCCTCCAAAACAAAAAAACCCATAATATATAGTTTATTAAATATAAAAATAAATACGGTACTTAAAACAATGAAATACAGATAATTTTGGCAATACTGACAAACTGAGATTACCTCTGTTGTTTGTGTGTATATTTGTATGAGTGGTATTTTCCTTTATCCCTGTTCGTATTACCTTGTTAGTCGGGTTGGTGTATTACGCTACACCACTACTCACCTCTTCCCTGGGTGCAGACTGAGGGCGGATTCAGGAGGTAAGGTAAGGTACATGGCCCCGACGTCTTCACCATCAGAAGTAACCCAGGGAACAGGGCGAGCCAGGGTGTCCCTAGCGCTAGGGAGAGGGAAGGAGCTCCTATTCCTGGGACACCCGACAACAGTTTCTCTTGAAGCAGTTTCACAATCTAATCTCCATACCTCTGCCACATAAATACACATTAGTGGCCATTTAACCCCTTAGTGACCAGGCTAAATTTTTCAAATCTGACATGTCACTTTGTGGCAATAACTTTGGATTGCGTCAACATGTGATTTGATGATCAAAAAATGATCCAGTGATTTTGAGATTTTTTTTTTTTGTTACATATTATACTTTGTTAATGGTAAATTTAGGTTGGTATATTTTGGGTTTGTTATACAAATAAATTTCACAAAAATGTAAAAAATAGAAATGTTCAAACTTTGACAATTCCTTTAATCCATCAAAACAAGATGTATCCCATGCAGCTCTCTGTATCCAGTGCAGACTTGGCACAGCCCCTCCATTAGGTTGTAAAAATTGCACGCACGGTACTCTAAGAATCCAAAAATATTTTATTAATACCAGTATACACGGAGGACAGACTAGAAAAAAAAAAGGGTTTCTTGACTTGACAAAGGCCATGCGTGTCTGAAACATTGCTAACTTTACTGTGTGCACACTGGTGTCAATGAAAACATTTTTGTGGAAAGCAAATACTTGGTGCCTTGGAATGTTGGAGTACATATCCCTTTAATCCAGATAGTTTTACAACACAGAAAGTTAAACATTTAACTCCTGTTTACTTTACGTCTGTTTTATATAAGCACAATCTGTGAAATGTTCTTTTAATTTTTTTTTTAGAATGTTAGGAACTTAAAAATGTAGCAGTAATTTTTCATGTTTTCAAGGAAATTTATAAAACAGAATTATTTAGGGATCTATTCAGGGTCATATTTGAACCTAGTTCCCCAAGCAGTGGGGCTAACAACTAAACCTTGGAGTGACCCCTGATGTCTATATTGTCTAGCTACAATGTGAATATTTGTGTATTTGGCTGGTTTATGCATCCTCTTCCTACATCTGTACATAAAACTGTAGAAATTGACTTCATTCTATATCCATTTCCAATGGTGTTTGAATAGTTGTCACCAGAACAAATCTGTAGCCAAAACCTCTTAATCTTGCCGGTAGGGCCATGTGACCATGAAAAGTGCTTTCCTGTACAAAGCTGCACAAATTTCGGAACTAGGCCTCTACATGTGTTAAGTTTAATGGTGTCTATTCCCCTTTTACAGGGTCGTCTTCTCCATTATCAAGCAAGTGCATCCCCAGTAGACCTTACTATGAAAGCATCTTCTGGATCTGTCCTTCAGGAACAAGCTTTGACTACCTCATTGCCACCTTGTGTGAAAAAGTATTCTAACTCTGTCTCCTTGTACATCAACCCAACAAAATCTGAAAACTGTCCATCTCCTCGCCCGCTTTTACTATTCCTTCCTTGGCTGGGCTCAAATTCCCAATCCCATGAGAAGTATATCCAGCTGTACTTTAAACTGGGCTTTGATGTGTTAGTGGTAGAAAGCTCAATGTTGCATTTTTTGTGGCCAAAGACTGGTCTGGAGTTTGCAGGACGCTTGTTACATCTCTTGGTCGAAGAAAAGGATCTTTCTTCCAGAAAACTTTACATCCATGCAATGTCTATTGGTGGCTACACATTTGCACAGATGTTGGTGGGGTCATCCATGGAGCAACGGGAAATTCTGGAGAAGATACACGGTCAAGTGTTTGACAGCCTTGTGATTGGCAGCATAGAAAGGATGGCAAGAGGTGAATAAAGATTTAAGCCTGATTCATTTAGATTTTATTTTTCTAGATCGCTTTCCTTTTTTGTCTTGCGGTATCAGCTGTTTTTTTTTTTATATGAAATTTCTTCAAAATGGGTCACGGCGTGATTCATAGATTTGGCACATAGTTAAAAATGGTATTTTTTTTCTGTTTTTGGCTTGGTTATGCTAGTTTTTATTGCCAAAAGTTGCACATTTCCCAAAATGGGGTGACAATTTTAGCATCGTCAAATATAGTTAGGGGGGCTTGACTAGAGTTGCACCAAGTTTAGTTACATCAATTATGACTTTAAAAAGTATCAGGAAAAAATATCTGGAATAGCTAAAAATAGGTAAGCACATAAAATATAGATTTCAAAAGAGGTGCAAATAGAATGATGAACTGGGTGGGAAAAAAAGGTGCAAAACACTCAACTAGAGCAAAAACAGGTGCAAAGGCAATGCTAAATCAGGGCTTCAGTGCCTTAAAGGGAACCTGTCAGGAAGATTGTGCTGAGTAACCAACATACACTGTCAGGTTGGCGCTGTTATACTGATTGAAATGATACCTTGATTGGTGAAATCTGTCTTGTGGTTCTTTTTTTTTTTCTGTATTTTCAGTTAATGAGATCCTCGTGCTTTGGGAAGGCCTGTGGGGGGGTCTTTATGTGGTGCTCTGCTTATATATTCATCTGTATGGCTTATGACCTGCCCCCTATTTTATGTACTGAATATAATATGTTCTGAAAACAAAAATCACATTCAGCAGGCAGGCGGCGGCGCCTGTGCTGTAGCATGATCTATAAAGTCCATGTAATTATTTTATTTGGTGATGTACATGTATTAATAAAAAAAAAAAAAATTCTCTCTCAAAATGGTGTCGGCCGCACCTGCACAGT
Organism: Ranitomeya imitator; assembly: GCF_032444005.1. Taxonomy (NCBI): domain Eukaryota; kingdom Metazoa; phylum Chordata; class Amphibia; order Anura; family Dendrobatidae; genus Ranitomeya; species Ranitomeya imitator. Next base: position 414,307,038 of record NC_091285.1, read on the forward strand.
AGCATCTATCGGCGATCCGATTCGATAGATGCTCCTGCACAGGCACCCCCGTCGCCATCTTGGTGAAGACAAATTGGTGCTGGCGCCACCTGCGTAGTAGCACCTATCGAAATAAAATAATTACATGGACATTATAGATGCGATCATGCTGCAGCACAGGTGCCTGCCTGCTGAATGTGAATTATTTTTTCTTTTTCAAAACATATTAGATTCAGTATGTAAACTATGGGGCAGTCAGTGAGGGCTCAGTGACCTGTCAGACGCCATACAGATGAATACCTAAGCAGAGCACCACATGCAGACACCCCACCGGCCGCCCCGGAGTACGAGAATATCATTAACTGAAAATTACAAATAAAGATTAAACAACAACCACAAGACGGATTTCATCACCCAAGGTATCATTTTAATCAGTATAATGGCGCCAACCTGACACTGTCTGTAGCTTACTGAGCAAATTCCTTTAATTTTAGGCAATCTAATTTTATTAAATATTGTGTGCTCTTTATTATACACGTTTTGTTTTTTTTTCCTCAATATAACGTAAACCTTTCCGGAAAAAAATCGTTTGTATGATATTCACATATTTTCATAGTAACATTGGTCCATTAATGTTCAATAATGGCAGCATAATGTAAGATTATTGTTCAGGAAGTATGGGCACCTTTTTTAGTTTTTGTTTTTTTAGATTACTTTGGTTCAATTATACAGTTTTTCTACAATGTTTTAGGTCTTTGTTCTTTTCTGTTTTTTAAAAATGCAGAATTAAATTATTGTACCTCGGAGATATAGCAATGATCTGCCTGGGTTTTCTATTGTGTTTTGAGACCCTGTTCTTCGAATATTGTTTTTGTATGTAAGTCAAAGTCAAACTTACCAATACTTTTATTTTTCTGCAGGTGTGGCGCGCATGGTTAGTTTTCCTCTTTTGGAGTCATTGATGGTACGTGTAACGCTACTTTACTTTTCACTTCTAAAAGCCCATACCGCGGACTACTATGAAAAAGGAATTCAAGCATTTTGGGAAAGCCCTGTCACCTGCCCTGCCCTGTTTTTTTACTGTATGAATGACCCAATGAGTGACCATACTGCAGTGGATAAACTCTTGGAGTACTGGGAGAAGAAAGGAATCGAAGTGCAAGGCAAGAATTGGGAGGAATCCGTACATGCAGGACATCTACGAAGACATACACAGGAGTACACAGAGATCCTGAACAATTTCATTAGTGGTCTACAGGCCAGAGTGCCAAAAAGCAAACTGTAGCTGCATTACCGCACTGTTCATTCACTGCACTGAAGTGTATGGTCCTGGCCAGTTTTAAGACTGACACAAAGTTTGCTGTTTTACTGTTTTTAGATTTATTTTTTTTTAGTCATATGTCAGATATACTAGAGTACAATTATAAGAATTTCATACGCTTATAACATTTCATTGACAAATACATCGTTTATGAAAAGACTCCATACTTACAGTGTTGATCCTTATTTTTCAGACCTCTATGATGCTGGGTATCCGTATCTGGGCCAAATCCCGACTGATGACAAGCCATTCTTGCCTAATTAGTGCCTGGAGTTTATGACAATTTCTGTAGTTTTACTTCGTTTACCCTCTTTGGGGATTTACCACATTTCTCAATGGGATTGAGATTTCGGTAGGTTCCTAACAATGGAGCCAACATTTAATTAACTTGTTCACTGAGCCACTTAGTTGTCACATTTTCCTCATGACATGATGCTGTGAGAGAAATCCACTGCTTTATATGTCTTTAGAACTCTAAATAATATTTGTTTTACGAGCGTTCAGGAAAATCAATACAGCACAGCCTTGTATATGGTATACTGGTATTCTCCGGGTATACCTCAGCTGCAGTGATCAGTTCAGTCCTATTTTTAATTTTCTAGGGGTCTCAAAAGGCAACCTTAGCAAGACCAGCACCACTGCCAGGATAAAGGATCACCGTGCTCGAACAGGCTGGAAAAAGCTTGGTTCATCACCAAATTTCTACCAGATCGTTAGAAAAAGTTAAGATACCATTCTTTATTAGGCAAAATTGTGAGACCAGTCCTATGATGAACAGCATCCCACACATGGATGGTCTCGGGATGCTTTTAAAGTTAAAATATGACACCGGATTTATGGTAGCGCTCACCTTTTCTTCTCCGGACAATCATTTATCCTGATGTCCCTAACAGTATGAAGGGTACTTCATCAGAGAAAATAATTTTAACCCTATCCTCTGCAATCTGATTCTTGTACTTTCTGCAGAATTTGTCTATCCTTCATTTTTTTTTTATTCCTTTCTTGAGAACCAGGCCCCAGCCTATAAAAACCTTTGCCTTAGGCCGGTTTCACACGTCAGTGGCTCCGGTACGTGAGGTGACAGTTTCCTCACGTACCGGAGCCACTGACACATATAGACACATTGAAATCAATGCATCTGTGCAGATGTCATTGATTTTTTTGCAGACCGTGTCTCCGTGTGCCGATTACAGTCATGAATATGCGGCTCCACCTCCCATAGGGGTGGAGCTGCATATTCATTACTGTAAATGAGCAGCCCCACGTGACCGCTCATAGAGTAGAAGGTGCGGCCAGGACAGGAAGCAGCGCCAGCCAGCGAGGGAGCTGGGTGAGTATTTTAAGAACAGCGGGCGGGCGCACGCTTGCTTGCTGTCATTCGTTAGCAAGCTCTGCACTGGTGTTGAACTGATCCCATGGCTGAATCCTCTGTTTAGGATGATGGTCGGAATAAAGAATGGTATGTATACATCCTTCAATATCATCTTCTCCCAATAATCCAGGAGCAATTTGGTGATTGTACAATGCTTTTTCCAGCATGAAGCAGCATCATGTCATAAGGCTAAAGTGATAACGAAGTGGCTTGGTGAACAAAACATTGACATTTTGGATTCATGGCCAGGAAATTTGCCAGATCTCAATCCCATTGAAAACCTACGATCAATCCTCAATGCAGATGGACAAAGAAAAATCCAAAAATTGTGATAAACTCCAAGCACTTATCAGGCAAAAATGGATTGTCCTCTATCAGAATTTTGCCCAGAAGCTCATATCGAGCATGTCGGGGCAAATTATAGAAGTCTTGAGAAATAAGGGTAAACTTAAATTTGACCACAATTTCCTGTGAAAATTGAGTTTTTGCATAAACTCGATGTATTTTTAAGCAAAAGTAGAAAAATGTATGAAATCCTTACAATTGTATTTCAGCAACCATAGAAACATGAGTAAAAGATTTAAAATCACTAAAACAGCAAACTTTGTGAAAAACTAAATTTGTGTTCTTATCAAAACTTTTGTCCACAATTGTACACTGGATTGCAGTATACAACTATAACATATAATTTCCACGTGGCCTCTCTGGATGCTTCTACAACATGCCACACTTTAACTGAAAACCAATCCCTTATGATTTGGTATAGAGAGAAAAACTTTATATCCAGCAATTGGTGTGCAAACAATATTTTTTTTTATCACAACTGTGCATTTATTTAGTATACAGAAAGATGGAGAATCCCAGAAAAGCACTAAAGCCCTTTCCCGACATCCGACCTACATGCACAGTACGTCACGCTCAGCAGGAATATACTAGGACAACTTGTCCTATGAATAAGGGTGTTGTATACACCAGAAACGCGTCAGGTTTCATTTTTGTCATATCTTAAAGTTTTTTTTCTAATAAATAGTAAATTTTATTCTCTTGTTGGACGTGCCGGTGGATTTCCCTTTTTCTTTAACATAGGAAAGCGTTCCTGTCAGGTCATCACTGCGAAGTGTGAAGGGAGCTGGCTGAATGGCTCATTTCAGTAGCTAAGCCAGTCCCCTTTTTGTCTGTGCATCCGTCATGAAAGAGAAGGGGTTGTCATGGCTTTTAAGAGACCTTCAGAAAGTCCTCTACACATAGTGCCCTAGTCATGTGCGGCAATGGAAACACTTACCTGTATTGAACAGCAGCTGTAAGTGGAGCAGCCAGGACCACTGCTGATATCAGAAGATAGGGCACTGTTAGTAATACAAATCTGGTAGTAAATGGTATATTTTGGTAATAGGAATATCCCATAACCCCTGCTGTAGGACAGATTATTCCAGCTATTACCTCCTGTTTTGTCAGTGTTTATTAATGAGAATCTAAAGTCATGTGAAATCTACCTCCTGACTCATCAGAAGCTTGGGCGGCACCTCTGTATCTCCGCCATACTATTACGCTCTGTGGCCATCGTTCTCCTCTCCGCGGTCCATGCACTCACCAGCACACTGTGGGCTTTGGTGATACAGAATGTTTCTAAACTACAATCATTTAAAAAAATAGTGGGACTAAGATTTTGTGTTAACTGTTCTACATCTAGTAAGGCAAATAAGCCCCAATAAGGGTGATCTCGCACACGGTGAACCTCACTTTGGGCTTCAACCCAGAAGTAATAGTCTGTTTCAGGCGTACATAAAAATGTGGCAGACCATGTGTTTGCCAATGTCTTAAAATGATTAACAATGCCGGAGTGGAGGTCTAAAGTGACTGTCTGCCTCATATTACAGAATGATTTTGTCAGGGTTTTCGTCAAAATTCAGTTTTTGTGGGATTCTTACAAAATGGCTGACGTTGTGCTCAGTGGAGAGCACCATATATATGTGAACCTAGTCTTTGGGTGGTCTCCTCACTATTAGATTAGTGGAGGCTGATTCCTGGAAATATAGTTCAGCCCCTTGGCACCAAATTTTGGAAAAGTAAAGATTTTTTTTAATCCGATTCCAGGAATACTTTTGTGAATTGCTGGTCTTTAATTCTTACAGGGGTTTTCCAGGAGAACTGTTTTTTACTCTACAGACTTGCCCTATCTAAAAATCAGAAAATGAGCTATTCTCTCCACTGCTGCATCCAGTGTTGGTTGATACCGTTGTAGCTGTGACATCATGACTATAGCATGTGATTGCTACAGCCAATCACTGGGCTCAGTGGTCCTGTGCCATTTACCTAAACCTAACTGCTGAGACCATTGACTGGCTGCAGCGGTCACATGCTGTAGTCATGATGTTACTACTCCAGCTGAAGAACAACAAAGGCAGTGGCAGGGGGTAAGACTTTTTTTTTCTTCTAATTTTAGGTAGAACAAGCCATGGAGTAAATGAAAATGAAACCTGGGAACCCCTTTTAATCATTATACTGTCGACTATCAGAATATTATTGCTTTATGGAGACTACCTCATACATCAAACCTAGTTTTATCAAAAACTCTGCGTGCTCTAAAACACATGTACGTTTCCAGGGGGTATTTTGTTGTCAGCTATGCAGTTTTCTTATATAATATATCAATTTCTTGTGACTTTCCAAATTTGTGTTTGTAGTCAATGAAAGAGAACCTTTTATTTATTCCTTCCAGTGGAGAAAATAGGTTCTGGTTATGTGGTGGACACATGGCCTAATTCTGATAACTGTACTGTAACAAGCCTGTGTTTCCATCACGTGAGCGGGATATGTTTCATTCTCTGGAAGCCAACTATTACACTGATATGTAATGTCAAAGATGAAGATTGTATAACTTTTCAGAAAGTGGACAATGAATAACCACATTATTTGCTGAAACCATTACTAACTTTAACGCCGAACTGGCGTCTTCATCAGGCAAGTTCCTGATGAAGACGCTGTCAGCATCGAAGCGCGTTGCATGGATTTTTTACCTTTAATTTCATGGCTGATTTTAGACTTCTGAGTAACACTTCAACAATAAAATACCCATGGAATTTCCACTCCGCTGGGTTAACTCCATGTTAATCTGGTAAATCAGGGCCTAGCCCAAAGCATATAATTTTGTGTAAGTGTGTCAACATAATGTGCGCTCAGCCGAGGTAAACTTTGGCAGTCGTCCTCACTTCTAATTCGTAATGTGTTCTCATAACATTGCAGCTTTGATCAGACGAGTGTATGAAAAATCATCCATCCATATTGTCATCTGGGTGTCTCTATTTTATGTCCTTGTTACCTCCATAATTACGCAATAACGTTTTAAAATGTACACAAAATAGTTTCCTTTGTTAATAATGGCCATGTGTCCGGAAACATCAGATGCTAGATAGATAATCAATAAGGGATCTGATTTTTTTTTTTTTTTTTGTTTAAAGGGATCCCGTCACCAGAAAAAACTCTTAACCTGCAGATATGAGGTTAGTCTCTGTACTCAGAGCGGTGACTGAACTCAAATGCTGCCTGGGGGTAATAAAGTTCATTTTCTCTATCCCCACGATGGCACCACGGATATACGGGTGCCATCATGGGATCAGAGAAATACCGTTATCGGTAAGTAACTATCATTTTCTTCCCACAGCGTTCAGCTACGTGCAGGCACTGGCCAGCATAATAACGCTATTATCTTGCAGATTAACCCCATATCTGCAGGTTAATAGTGTTTGTTCTGGAGACAGGTTCCCTTTAATTTTTTTTTCACACTCATAGATTTATTTAGGCAATACTCATCCAATACTGAGAAGAGGGGGAAAAAAATCTTGATCTAAACAGCCTGATTTATTTTTTTCATAAATACGGATAAGCACTCATACTTGCAGCCTTACAAAAAGTTTGAAGAGAAATGTCGTCTACTAAACAATCTCAAGCTGAAGGCGGCCAATATTTTATCATGTAAGGCAAGGATTAGACTTTAGTTGCGGATCTACGTTTACAGCAGTTTTAATCTTGCGGCTGTGACAGTTTTTTTTTTTTTTTACATAACCACAAATCGAGTTGTTCTAGTGGTTTTGTCATGATCATGGTCAAAATATTCAAACGTCTTAGAACTGCTCTGGTTTGTGCTGCAGCTCTTATCTGTCAGCGTTAATGGGGAAAAAATGGCCAAAGGTTACAACAAATACGACATTTACGATAGTTGTTGTTGTGTTTTTTTGTTTTTAACACAATAAATCCTGAAGAACGTATGGTTTTCAAATGCAAAAGATGTCTGATCCTTTTATAACGTGTTGTCCGAGCATGCTCGGGTGTTATTCAAGTATGTTGGGCGTGCTCGGATAATATGTCCCTAGTGACTGCATGATTTGCTGCTATAGACAGCCCCAACACACGCCAAACAAACAGGAAATCCTCGCACATGTTGCGGCTGTCTAACAGCTGCGAATCATGCAGCCAAAGGGACTCTGGACATATTATCCCAGCACGCCCAAGATACTCCGATAACACCTGAGCATGCTCGGATAAGCCATTATCAGAGCACTTTCCTAATTATTAATTATGGAACATCTCAAGGACATGGTATAGAGAACACCCTATACAGAGATGTAAGGAAATGACTCTGCACAGAATATTGCACCGCATGATGATGATGATGAACATCTCCAAAAGGTGACTCGTTAATTTACTGACAGGTAGCAAAAATGCTCTGCGCGCACTTCTATTCTCCTGACACTTCAAGCTATGTACTAAATAATACCTGATTGGTAATAATGATGAACTGTGCCTTAACGAATGCTCTTCTGATCTGTGCGTCATGAAGGATTCTAGAATACTGACTTGACTGAAATGGTGTTATGTATATTCTGTATTTCTGTAATAATGTTCCAAACAGAAGAGTTAAATATTAATAACTTGTGCACCTCTGTATAGTGAATAAATAACAGATATACAAAATGCTGTGTTTATCTGGCTCATTACAAAAATAATGGTTCAAATACATTTTATGGGCAACCAGAAGAAAATGATACCCTCTATGTGCAATCATGGATTTTATGTTCGCATTAATTTTTGATTGTTTGAAATCATGGCATGGCAAAACCTGAAATTGAATTCCATTCTTGTGAATCAGGTTGTTATTGCAGCATTTGCGTGGATTTTGCAAACACCATTCTAAAGAAAAGAAGTGAAATTTTCTGCAAAAATGTACCTTCTGATGATGCCCTTTCAGAAAATAATGGGCATATGTATTGATGCTTTTGAATTCTTAGCACAGATTTATAGCAGTATTTTCTCCTTTTTTTTTTTTTTAATTTATCTGCTGCATGTTCAAACTATCTAGTCTAAGGCCCCAATTCATCAAGACTTGCAATTTTCTTGCTGATCCTCCTGAGGGTGCCTGCTGTAGTCAGACGCTTCGGATTCATTAACAGGTTCACGTGTCTTAAAGTGAATATGTGAGCAGGTTTTTGCTATCTCATCTGAGAGCAGCCTGATGTAAGCAAAGAAAAGCTGAATCCAACGATCTATCACTTAGAGTACTGGGTGCAGCCGTTCTGACACAATCAGCATTTTTAGATTTAGTAATTAAGCAGAGCTGAGAAAGCTAACCCCGCCCACACCAGGCTCTGTATGTGCAAAGTCTATAGACAGAGAGGTGCTTATCACAGAGGGAGGGGGCGGAGTTTGATCAGGAGGTGGTGCTAAAACAATCATTACAAACAAACAAAACCTCAGAACTTGATAGGACGAGAATCCCTGAAATCTGTGGTTTAACCCCTACAGCAAATTATCTTCAGATTACCTAGCAAATACCTGCTGACAGATTCCTTTCTGACAAGTGGTGTACGCCTGGCCAAAAAATCTTACTCCAGTCAGACAGAATTCTGGCATAAAAGCTTTGATGAATTGGACCCCTTGTTTTCACCACATATTTTTTGGTGCACCATATTGCCCTTTCTAATAAATGACTCTTTTCAGCGGGCTTACACCCCCATTGTCGTACGAGGCAGAGAACTTGTTTAAAACACATAAATATAGTACAACTTATAAGACGGTCTTGTTAGCACAAATTATGCTAGAATACTGGCACATTTAGCTTGAGAAATACACCCCAATGATGTCTAATTTGGTGACCTTTGGCCTGTGATCACTGCTGATTTACAAAGCTTCTATATACAGTAGTCCATAGTAGCTGTAATTTAGCACAGTTATTCTGTCCATACTGATAGTAATTTATTTATTGTACTCAGATAGCGCCATTAATGCCACAGCGCTTTACACATATCATCACTGTCCCCGTTGGAAATCACAATCTTTCATCCCAATCAGTATGTCTTTAGTGTGTAGGAGGAAACCGGAGAACTCTGAAAAAACTCACGCAAACACGGGGAGAACGTACATACTCCTTGTAGATGTTAATGTGGCACCCCTAGGGGTATTTGCCACAAAAATAGTTACTGACAGTAAATGCAAATACTAAAATAGCAAGACTGCACTACCACCTCCGGCCAGAAGGGGGAGCTCCAGAGACTCCCCTTGATCCATTCTGGTCTGAGAGAAGAACTGGCAGTTGGGCTAAGGAGCTGAAAGTGAGAGGTCATACAGCTGAATTTCTAACAGCTCTATGACGGTTTCCAGGCCCAAATCACCGGCCTGAGGAGAAAAGGGACAGAGAAAAAGGACATTGTGAGAACCGGGTAGCATTAATCACTACCCAGAACAGGCGCAAAGACGGATACCGGATCCGCGGCTGTATTCATTATATATAATACAGCAACCGGAAAAACGTGAGGTGATATCAGCTTCACTAGGGCCGGACGCAGCAACAGACACAGAGTTCAGCGGTACTCCCGGAGGGGGTAAGCCGATAAAAGGACTCGGGTTGCCCGTCGAACCAGGGCCCGGAGGGGACAGATTGGGCCGGCAGCCAGTTCACATACAGCAGCAGGGCCACACAGAAACTGCGTACAATAAGAGGCGAAGACCCCGGCAGGGTCAAAGTAACTCAGAGTTCCCATACAGACTCCGGTGACAGGACTGGATTGTAAATCCCTTTATGTTGAAGTAAACTGGTTAAACGTTTCAGTGCCTCAGTCTTTCATTTGGACAATAGCCATCTATCCAGGATCAGGATCATCACCGCTGGGAGAACCTGCTGCTGATCAAGTAAGTGCCTGTTCCCTCATGATACCCCTTACACTGTGCATTGCCTGAGGCCACAGCACCATGTCAAGCCACCCGTGACATCCCCCTCAAGAGACAGACCCCATTGGTCCGGTGCTGGGTACCCTGGTCTCCTGGGCGTCACAATTGGCGTCACGAACAGGATCTAGCCAGCCCGTATACCGGGTATTGTGTGCCGTGATTGGAGCCCAAAACTGTGAAAACTTGGATGAAAAATCTTGAATATTGACTTTATTAAAGAAAAATCTATTCTCCATTGAAAACTATTGAAAGTGACTTTTCCCCATTGGTTATAATGGAGTAAAGATGGCCGCCATCCCCTGAGGTAATCACTTCATAACCGTTAGGCACGAGACTGTTAACTGAGCTACGCCATCACCTGAGCCCCAGTCTAACTGAAAAACTTCAGAATCCGCCATTACAGAGCGCGGTGGGTGGGAGCAGCAGGGGGCGTGTCATTGTGGGCGGCACCAAGCTGAGCGCTCTGACATCAGAGCAAGGGGAAAATCGATCCTGCTGCACAGCGGAACGAATCTACACTATCCCGACGGAAGCGGAGGACCGGAAGGGTCCGGATTAACTAAGGGGGCACAGTATGTCGCAGCACGGAGACGCCGCAGCACCCGGCGACGCTAATGCAGCTGAAAGACAGAGTGTCGATAGAGAGTCCGGTAGTGCAGCGGTGCAAGGAGTGGCGCCCATCATGCCGGTGCTGATGCCATATACCCCGGGTGGCCCATGGCTTCCAATGTATGAAGGTGAGCCTAATACCCTTGACGATTTCAGAGAAAAGATGCTGGCCCATTTTGACATGTTCCCTGTGGGTGAAGTTCAGCGTGTTAGTCTCCTGATGATGCAGTTAAGTGGCCATGCTAAGCGAGAAGTCACAGCATGGGCAGCTGATCTAAAAGGCACTGTTGAACGCATATTTGCTGGATTAAAAGCTACATTTGAAACCACTGCCAGCAGCAAAGCTAAAGTACGATTCTTTAATTGCAAACAAAAAGTTAATGAGGGCGTGAGAGACTTTGCCTTAAACCTGCAGGAAGCCCTTAAATCACTTACACTGGCTGAACCCATTTTTAACACCGGAGCGCATAAACTGCTAAGAGATCAATTTATTGAGGGACTCTACACCCCTTCTCACCGGGGGCATGTGAGCATGCTTGTTTTTAAGAACCCTGAATTGACATTTGCCCAATTAAAGGAGAGCGTTATACGTCTCCAGCTGGCAGAGGCACCTCGGGATCAGGATCCTGCGCAACTCATGGCAGAGGCTCCTCAACAACATGGAGTACCAGTGACATCAGCTATGTCCGGGGCCATTGCTAAGCCCCTGGGGCCCAGTACTAATGAGGCTCTTCAACAAAAGCTTGACTCTTTAACTGATGTTGCTTCAATGGCTAAAACCATGCAGGAGATGAGAGGACCCAAGATGGAGTTGTCAAACCGTAGAGAAGGTGTTCCATGGATGAGACCCCGGAGATACCCGACATGGAGAGGACGACCCCGCGACCGCTACCAACCGGATGGACAGCCCATTTGCCGCCGTTGCCAGCAGCCAGGCCACTTTGCACGAGATTGTGATTTAAACGGGAATCCCCTGGGAATGCGGGCCGCTTCGCAGGAATGAACTTTCAAGGCCCAACACCCTGGCACGACAGGTACATCGGAGGACGACCCATTATCCCTATCGTGCTGGACGGAATGCCCCTCAACGCTTTGCTGGACACAGGTTCCCAGATTTCATCTATACCGTATATCCTTTATAAGAGGTACTGGGCTGATGCAGATATTGATAAAGGGCCCTCTGATGTTGAACTAGATATATGGGCCAGTAATGGTAAGTTGGTACCGAAACTAGGATTCAGGGAGATGACCATAAAGATTGGTAAAGTAGAATTGAAGAAACAGGGTATAATTGTTGTTGATGTTGACCGGCGGAACTGTGAACCAACTGTATTGATAGGAATGAATGTGTTAGAGAACTGCTTTTCCGAAGTCATTTCTGTCTTACAGCAAATTGCTGAAACTGCCCAATCCTGCCAGCAGAGAGTTCTCCGGAGGGAAATAAAAGTATTGATGTTAAGGCAACAGGTAGAAGTTGCAGGTGGAGAAATCGGCAGTGTGAGGGTAAGTGATCCAACATCTATTGTAATCCCACCAAAAACAGAAATGCTGGTATGGTGTAGAGCAGCCATTGGTACTAAGGGACGAGATTATCAAGCCTTAATAGAACCAGTGTACACCGACAGCAGGCCCACTATACTCACAGCACGAGGGATAGTCGAGGTACACCGGGGACGAGTGCCGGTACGACTTTTGAACTGTGGAGAGGAAGAGGTCACTTTGCCAAGGTATGCTACAATGGCAAAGCTATATACTGTTGACAACAATGCCATCACAACCATTGAGCCCTTAGAACCAACCTGTCAGGTGGAAGGCAATGGCTCAGATGGAGAAATGGAGGATTGGTGCCAACAGCTACACGTGGGCATAAATTCAACACCTACCCATCAAAAACAAGGGGTGTATAGGCTAGTGACGGAATATGAACAAGTCTTCAGTAAACACCCATTGGACTTCGGACGGATAGAAGGGGTAGAACACACAATCCCCACCAGTGACCATCCCCCAATAAAAGAAAGATATAGACCCATACCGCCCGCTCACTATCAATGTGCAAAAGATATGCTGAGGGAGATGAAACAGGCCGGGGTAATAAGAGACAGCTGTAGCCCCTGGGCGGCCCCTCTAGTGATTGTCAAAAAAAAGGACGGAACCATGAGAATGTGCGTAGACTACCGGAAGATTAATAACATCACCCATAAAGACGCCTACCCCTTGCCTAGGATAGAAGAGTCCTTAACTGCTTTGAAATCTGCTAATTATTTTTCCACCTTAGACTTAACAAGCGGGTATTGGCAAGTCCCTGTGGCTGAGCGAGATAAGGAAAAGACGGCATTCACCACACCAATGGGTCTATGTGAATTTAATCGCATGCCGTTCGGACTCTGCAACGCATCCGGTACCTTCCAGCGGCTGATGGAATGCTGCCTCGGACACAAGAACTTCGAGACCGTCCTCCTGTACCTAGATGATGTGATCGTCTACTCAAAGACTTACGAACAACACTTAATAGACCTGGCAGAAGTGTTCGAAGCCTTATCCAGGTATGGCATGAAAGTCAAGCCATCCAAATGTCACCTTCTCAAGCCAAAGGTACAGTACCTGGGACACATCGTGAGTTCGGAGGGAGTAGCACCAGATCCCGAGAAAATAAGCGCCATAAGGGATTGGCCAAGACCTACCAGCGCAAAAGAAGTGAGACAATTCCTGGGATTGGTGGGTTACTATCGCAGATTTATAAAAGGATTTACCAAGTTGGCAGCACCCTTGCAAGACACCTTGGTAGGGCAGACGAAGAAACCTTCAAACCGAAACCCTCCTTTTCAGTGGAACGACGAAAGGGAAGACTCCTTTGAACAACTAAAGAAGGCACTAACCGGAGAAGAGGTTCTGGCATACCCAGATTACCATCAACCTTTCATCCTCTACACCGATGCCAGTAATGTGGGACTAGGAGCGGTGCTGTCACAAAAGCAAGAAGGTCGGGAGAAAGTCATCGCCTTTGCAAGTAGAAAGCTCCGGCCTACTGAAAGAAATTCAGAAAATTACAGCTCCTTCAAATTGGAACTACTGGCAGTAGTTTGGGCTGTGACTGAACGTTTCAAACACTATCTGGCCGCTGCAGAATTTATTGTCTATACTGACAACAATCCGTTGACCCACCTGGACACAGCCAAATTAGGTGCGTTAGAACAGCGATGGATAGCCCGGTTATCTAATTACAACTTCAAGATCAAGTATCGAGCAGGTCGCAAGAATGGAAATGCCGATGCCCTATCCCGGATGCCACACTTGAGAGATGTAGAAGAAGAAATGGGGGAGCTTGAAGAAATTGAACTACCAGCCTTCCATCATCCCAAGGCAAAACATCATCAGTCAAGTACCTATCAGAAACAACAAGAGGTGAATTTAAATCCGTTAGCACACCATAGATGGGCTGACACCCAAGACAGCAATCCGGCTGTGAAGTTGGTGAAGGAACTGTTAACTGAGCAAAGTGCATATCCCGATGAGGATGCCCCAGAAGAGACGCATCAACTCTGGAAAGAGAGAGGCAAAATGTTCCTGTATCAAGGGAAGCTCTGTAGAAGGTACACCAATCCGAAAACACATGAATTGGTTTGGCAGATTATCGTGCCTAAACAAGATGTCAAGATGGTCCTCGAAGCTTACCATAATGGTGCTGGTCACTTTGGTTGGAAAAAGTTAGAAGTACTTCTAAGAGAAAGATTTTATTGGGTCGGGATGAGAAAATCAATCGAACAGTGGTGCAGAAATTGTGGCCCGTGCAACCTCAGAAGAAACGATCAAAAGAACCAAAAAGCACCACTGCAGCCCATAATCACCAAACAACCACTTGAACTTGTAGCCATGGACCACGTGAAGTTGACACCAAGCCGGTCTGGCTATGTCTATGCCTTGACCATCGTGGACCATTATTCACGCTTCTTGGTAGTAGTACCCGTAAAAGATCTGACAGCAAAAACAGCAGCCAAAGCGTTCCAAACGTACTTTTGTAGACCCCATGGATATCCGGAACAGGTTCTCACCGACCAAGGTACAGCCTTTGAATCAGAGATCTTCAGAGAATTCTGTAATATGTATGGTTGCAAAAAGATCCGGACGACGGCCTATCATCCACAAACAAACGGCTTATGCGAGAAGATGAACCATATTGTAATAGAACTACTAAAGACTTTACCTGAGGCAGAAAGGAATCAATGGCCAGAGAAATTGCCTGACTTGGTGGATCTGTATAATCATGTCCCGGTGAGTTCCACCAATTGCACCCCAGCTTACCTTATGCGTCCAAGACCCGGCCAATTACCAATCGATCTAGAAATGGGAATTCTGAAACCAGACGCAGAAGTCCAAGACTCCAATTGGGATATCATACGGCAAAAGCAGTATCGCCAAGTGCAAGAGAGTGTGGAAAGAAGCCTTCAGCAAACTAGAGAAAGACAAGAGCGAACTTTCAACCAGAATGCTCTAGCGACCCCATTAAGACCAGTTGACCAAGTGCTCAAGAGAAATCGTCGAACCAATAAACTGGACAATCAGTGGGAAGCCGTACCCTACACAGTTTTACCAACAAGAGTGGATAATCCTAAAATGTGTCTCATTAGCAAAAACGGAGGCTTAACATCTGTACTAGTGTCAAGAGACAATCTTAAATTATGTCCGGAAGCATTGAAAGAGCCAGACGTTGTCCAGCCAGAACCAGAAGTTATTCAACCCATACAGGTTCAACCAGTAAAGGAAAAAGAAGAGGAAGTGTATCACACCTGTATAGGAGACTTTCCCAAAACCCTACTAACATACCATGGTGCAGTAGTGGTTCCCATGGTGGCCTTTTACCCAACACCAAACCCAATACCAGAAGTCCCAAGACAGGAAGAGGCTGACCCCGTACTACAGGAGGTTCCAGGCCAGGAAGAACAGATTCCTGGTCAGAGTAATCCCATTCACGGTGGACTTGCCAACTCCATAGTCGTGGAATTATCTTTAGCAGAGCGGGCAGATACTACATCCGCAGTAGACAGTAGTACACCACATGAAGAGACACCGCTATTACGTAGATCACAGCGTAGTACCCAGGGTCAATTACCGGCCAGGTATGCAGATTACCAACTATAAAGCTCATAATGTGAATTGTATATATGTTATGCCGTATATAGTTAAACAGAAAATGTAGTATAGTCATTGTTATCAGTCTGCAACGTTTAAGCCCAGTGCCTACAGAGACTTGTCTGTATGAACTTCTTGCATATTCTTGAACTTTTTATCAGCCCGGAGGCACTAAATCAAAGCTCCGGAAAGACTGCTTTTTGAACTTTGCTCCTCGCTCTTTTTGAACTTTCTTTAGACTTTATATTGATAACTCCGTTGGAAAAATGGAACTAAATTCCTGGACACAAAGTGCAGTGCCTTTCCTAGTACCTTCAAGGATAGAACTGTATTAATGGATGCTATTTGAAGTGACTTTGTACAGAACTATATTTTTGTTTCCTCGAGTGGTTTTTGTAACTTTTCATTTTTAAGACTCTGTACATATTGTTATTTCAAAATGTTATTGTCCCACAGTCCCGGAGTACTGTTCTTAACTAAGGGGGAATGTGGCACCCCTAGGGGTATTTGCCACAAAAATAGTTACTGACAGTAAATGCAAATACTAAAATAGCAAGACTGCACTACCACCTCCGGCCAGAAGGGGGAGCTCCAGAGACTCCCCTTGATCCATTCTGGTCTGAGAGAAGAACTGGCAGTTGGGCTAAGGAGCTGAAAGTGAGAGGTCATACAGCTGAATTTCTAACAGCTCTATGACGGTTTCCAGGCCCAAATCACCGGCCTGAGGAGAAAAGGGACAGAGAAAAAGGACATTGTGAGAACCGGGTAGCATTAATCACTACCCAGAACAGGCGCAAAGACGGATACCGGATCCGCGGCTGTATTCATTATATATAATACAGCAACCGGAAAAACGTGAGGTGATATCAGCTTCACTAGGGCCGGACGCAGCAACAGACACAGAGTTCAGCGGTACTCCCGGAGGGGGTAAGCCGATAAAAGGACTCGGGTTGCCCGTCGAACCAGGGCCCGGAGGGGACAGATTGGGCCGGCAGCCAGTTCACATACAGCAGCAGGGCCACACAGAAACTGCGTACAATAAGAGGCGAAGACCCCGGCAGGGTCAAAGTAACTCAGAGTTCCCATACAGACTCCGGTGACAGGACTGGATTGTAAATCCCTTTATGTTGAAGTAAACTGGTTAAACGTTTTAGTGCCTCAGTCTTTCATTTGGACAATAGCCATCTATCCAGGATCAGGATCATTACCGCTGGGAGAACCTGCTGCTGATCAAGTAAGTGCCTGTTCCCTCATGATACCCCTTACACTGTGCATTGCCTGAGGCCACAGCACCGGGTCAAGCCACCCGTGACATCTCCCTCAAGAGACAGACCCCATTGGTCCGGTGCTGGGTACCCTGGTCTCCTGGGCGTCACATTGTCATTGGTGGGATTAGAACCCAGGACCCCAGCGCTGCAATGCCAACCACCATGCTGCCCTTTTTAGTTCATGGCATGAAAATTGTATTAATTTGTGTCAATGGTGCCATTCATAAAAGTGAAATTAAAGTATGACCTCTCAGTTTAATATTTTACAATACTTCCAGATCTATTTAATGTGCTAATTTGATATGCCTAAAACTTGGCATTACGTCCTCATACTGGGGTTAGGACAGTAAGGCCGGGGTCACACTTTTGAATGCAATGCAAGAAACTCGCACAAGTTTCTCGCATCAATACTCGGCACTCAGGACCGGAGCGTGCGGCTGCATGTATTTCTATGCGGCTGAACGCTCTGGTCCCGAGTGCTGGTGGCAGTGCTGGTGCCAGTGCCGGGTATTGATGCTAGGGACTTGTACGAGTTTCTTGTATTGCACTCACAAGTGTGACCCCGGCCTAATACTAAAAACATAGCTAGGTAGAGAGGGAATCCTACAGACAGTAAGCTTGGAATAGATACAATATTATCAGAATCTGTGGTACCGCGTGCCATCTGGCTACCATGGAGTTATTAATTCTGCAGTTACCTCTCTGACATAGGAGTTCATTCTCACTGAGCCTAATGACCTGAATGAACTACGAGGAACAACGAGACGTGCACTCTGCTTATTAGGTTATCTTACTCTTATCTACTATAATATAGGTGACTAACACAAAAGCAAATAGAAACTGGATGAACGGTCTAGGTATGAAATATCTTATGTAAGAGTAGGTCACGCGTTTAATGGGATGAGTAACAGGATCTTCATGTTTAGAAAATGTGAAGTTTATTACAATTTATTTAAGATGTACGGTATATTTTTTCCAAACCTACGCTGCTACCAGTTTTGATGTTGTCATTATTGGCATGCATTCATGTACACTCACATGTATAATGAGCTTTAGGAACAACTACTTGTACATGACAGATCATATGAAGCCTATGAGCGAGCAATATATACCTCTAAGGCATACCTCCCAATCAGGAGTGGGGGAAAAATACAGAAGTGGTGACATATTTCTATTACACTTTTCCTCTGATTGTTCCACTCCTGGTTTTGGCTTACAAATACTGCGGTAAAATACTGACCACATACTCAACATGTGCACATGGCCTTACAAAACAGTAAGTGGGACTAACCATATGGCAATTTTTCGTGACAAATTTTGACCATGTGCCTAGCCACACCTTTCTACCCTGGCAGGAGATGTCAGAGGGGACGGCTATTATTGCATTTCTTTTATGCCTTTTTCCATCTTGGGCTACGTTCCCACGATGAGCTTTTGGTATGTTTTTGATGCTGCTTGTTTTTTTAATTTAAAAAATGTAACGTCTTCCAGTTCTAATAAAGTGGATTTATAGAAATGTCATTCCCAGTGTGCTTCTTTTTTATATTTAGGAAACTGACCTGCGGTGCGTGATTCAAATCCGCAACCTGTCAATTATTCTTGCTAGTACACTGAGTTTTTTGTGCAGATTTTACCTATAGACTTACAGTAGATGCAGAAAATCTGCAGGTAAAGAACGCACATGCGTCTTTAATGTGTTTCCGCAGCGGAAAGGCATCAAAAACAAATGTAATCTGCACTTAAGTATGGCAACAGAGATTTGTCAAAGCAAAATAAAGCAACTTTATTTATAGAATGACATCCAAACCGAGACAAAAAAAGTGCAGCGTCAACTCTGAGGTAATATATTTGGTCAATATTTTACCTCAGTATCTGTAAGCCAAAACCAGTAGTGGGTGATAAAAACAGAAGCTGTGACGTGTTTCTATTATAGTAACATAGTAACATAGTTAGTAAGGCCGAAAAAAGACATTTGTCCATCCAGCCTATATTCCATCATAATAAATCCCCAGATCTACGTCCATCTACAGAACCTAATAATTGTATGATACAATATTGTTCTGCTCCAGGAAGACATCCAGGCCTCTCTTGAACCCCTCAACTGAGTTCGCCATCACCACCTCCTCAGGCAAGCAATTCCAGATTCTCACTGCCCTAACAGTAAAGAATCCTCTTCTATGTTGGTGGAAAAACCTTCTCTCCTCCAGACGCAAAGAATGCCCCCTTGTGCCCGTCACCTTCCTTGGTATAAACAGATCCTCAGCGAGATATTTGTATTGTCCCCTTATATACTTATACATGGTTATTAGATCGCCCCTCAGTCGTCTTTTTTCTAGACTAAATAATCCTAATTTCGCTAATCTATCTGGGTATTGTAGTTCTCCCATCCCCTTTATTAATTTTGTTGCCCTCCTTTGTACTCTCTCTAGTTCCATTATATCCTTCCTGAGCACTGGTGCTCAAAACTGGACACAGTACTCCATGTGCGGTCTAACTAGGGATTTGTACAGAGGCAGTATAATGCTCTCATCATGTGTATCCAGACCTCTTTTAATGCACCCCATGATCCTGTTTGCCTTGGCAGCTGCTGCCTGGCACTGGCTGCTCCGGGTAAGTTTATAATTAACTAGGATCCCCAAGTCCTTCTCCCGATCAGATTTACCCAGTGGTTTCCCATTCAGTGTGTAATGGTGATATTGATTCCTTCTTCCCATGTGTATAACCTTACATTTATCATTGTTAAACCTCATCTGCCACCTTTCAGCCCAAGTTTCCAACTTATCCAGATCCATGTGTAGCAGAATACTATCTTCTCTTGTATTAACTGCTTTACATAGTTTTGTATCATCTGCAAATATCGATATTTTACTGTGTAAACCTTCTATCAGATCATTAATGAATATTTTGAAGAGAACAGGTCCCAATACTGACCCCTGCGGTACCCCACTGGTCACAGCAACCTAGTTAGAGACTATACCATTTATAACCACCCTCTGCTTTCTATCACTAAGCCAGTTACTAACCCATTTACACACATTTTCCCCCAGACCAAGCATTCTCGTTTTGTGTACCAACCTCTTGTGCGGCACGGTATCAAACGCTTTGGAAAAATCGAGATATACCACGTCCAATGACTCACCGTGGTCCAGCCTATAGCTTACCTCTTCATAAAAACTGATTAGATTGGTTTGACAGGAGCGATTTCTCATAAACCCATGCTGATATGGAGTTAAACAGTTATTCTCATTGAGATAATCCAGAATAACATCCCTCAGAAACCCTTCAAATATTTTACCAACAATAGAGGTTAAACTTACTGGCCTATAATTTCCAGGTTGACTTTTAGAGCCCTTTTTGAATATTGGCACCACGTTTGCTATGCGCCAGTCCTGCGGAACAGACCCTGTCGCTATAGAGTCCCTCTATACTTTTCCTCTGTTCCTCACCTGGTTTTGAGTTACAAATTCTGAGGTAAAAAACTCACCAAATACTGAACGCGTGACCGTGGACTAATGATGCAGCTGACTTGTGCAGTGTTTGTGCATTTTCTTTCTATATGCTTCTATATGGAGGCTGAAAAAAAAAACGCATGAAAAAAAATATTGTTGCATTTTTAAGTGTAGAATCAGTGGCTTTTCTGTTCTAATCTGCACCAAAACTATATCAAATAAGGGGGAAAAAGCATGAAAAAAACGGTGGCAAACAAACAATAAGGAGAGGAGATTGTTATTGCATCGTGGGGTGTGGAGCCCTGCAGAAAAAAAGCAGCAGAAAACACACAGCATTTAAGCTGTGGCTGAATACGGCCTCAGCGTTTCGCTCCTGCATGTAGCGATACATGTGGGTTTGATTTTTGGGGAAACCAGATCACAAATAAAGGAAAATGCCAAGAGAACAGGTGAGTGGAAGTGAGGGCAAAGCCCTCAAATTGGGACAGTCCCGCTGAATGCAGCGCAGTTTGGAGCTATGTCGTAAGGTATGTTCACATTGGATGAATGTCATTCTCAGATGTCAATATTTCACTTTCTAGCCTTGTTTTTCAAAAATATTGTCCAGGTTCAAGGTGATTTACACATGATTTACACATGCTGGTTTTTGTGATTCTTTCTCTGTGCTTTTGTGCCAATTGTGAAAAAAGAAAGCACCAAGAAACTGTTATGCATAATGCCGGAGTC
The DNA here is from genome assembly GCF_032444005.1 of Ranitomeya imitator. NCBI lineage: Eukaryota > Metazoa > Chordata > Amphibia > Anura > Dendrobatidae > Ranitomeya > Ranitomeya imitator. Next base: position 414,328,110 of record NC_091285.1, read on the forward strand.
ACACTAGAGTGTAATATGGATTAGTGTTATGCCATAAAAAATCGCATAGCACTGGACCAATGTTAATCTATGGGGCAGCTCATATCATTCGTTGTTTTCTCGGCTGTATTATACGTGCGAGTGAAATCACAGCATGCTGCGATTGTCACCGTATTACGTCAGAAATACGCCATTGCAAGTCTATGGGTGCGAGAAAAAAACGGATTACACACGGACCATGCGTGTGACTTGCGAGAAATACGCACCAGTGTCCTATAGAAAAGCCAGCAATTCAGTGTACAGTAAAATCACACTGAATAGGTTAAAATAGAATAGCTAAAATAAATGTCTACACATAGTATATGTATATATACATATATTTTGCTCAAAAAAATAAAGAGAACCCTTAAACAGAATGTAACTCCAAATAAATCAAACTTCTGTGAAATCAAACTGTCCATTTAGGAGGCAACACTGTTTGACAATCAATTTCACATGCTGTTGTGCAAATGGCATAGACAACAGATGGAAATTATTGGCAATTATCAAGACACAATAAAGGAGTGGTTCTGCAGGTTGGGACCACAGACCACATCTCAGTACCTTCTGGCTGATGTTTTGGTCACTTTTGAATGTTGGTTGTGCTTTCACACTCGTAGTAGCATGAGACGTACTCTACAACCCATACAAGTGGCTCAGGTAGTGCAGCTCATCCAGGATGGCACATCAATGCGAGCTGTGGCAAGAAGGTTTGCTGTATCTGTCAGCATAGTGGCCAGAGGCTGGAGGTGCTACAAGGAGACAGGCCAGTACAGCAGGAGACGTGGAGGGGGCCGTAGGAGGGCAACAACCCAGCAGCAGGACTGCTACCTCAGCCTTTGTGCAAGGAGGAACAGGAGGAGCACTGTCAAAGCCCTGCAAAATGACCTCCAGCAGGTCACAAATGTGCATGTATCTGCACAAACGGTTAGAAACCGACTCCAAGAGGATGGTCTGAGTGCCCGATGTCCACAGATGGGGTTGTACTCACAGCCCAACACTGTGCAGGGTGCTTGGCATTTGCCACAGAACACCAGGATTGCAAATTCGCCACTAGCACCCCCTGCTCTTCACAGATGAAAGCAGGTTCACACTGAGCACATGTGACAGGCATGACAGAGTCTGGAGACGCCGTGGAGAGCGATCTGCCTGCAACATCCTTCAGCATGACCGGTTTGGCAGGGGGTCAGTAATGGTGTGGGGTGGCATTTCTTTGGAGGGCTGCACAGCGCTCCATGTGCTCGCCAGGGGTAGCCTGACTGCCACTAGGTACTGAGATTAGATCCTCAAGCCCCTTGTGAGACCATATGCTGGTGCTGTTGGCCCTGGCTTCCTCCTAATGCAGGACAATGCCAGATCTCATGTGGCTGGAGTGTATCAGCAGTTCCAGCAAGATGAAGGCATTGAAGCTATGGACTGGCCCGCCCATTCCCCAGACCTGAATCCGATTGAACACATCTGGGACATCGTGTCTCTCACCATCCACCAATGTCACGTTGCACCACAGACTGTCCAGGAGTTGGCAGATGCGTTAGTCCAGGTCTGGGAGGAGATCCCTCAGGAGACCATCCGCCGCCTCATCAGGAGCATGCCCAGGTGTTGTAGGGAGATCATACAGGCACTTGGAGGCCACACATACTACTGACCATCATTTCCTTGTCTTGAGACATTTCCACTGAAGTTGGATCAGCCTGTAACTTCATTTTCCACTTTGATTTGGAGCATCATTCCAGCTCCAGACCTCCGTGGGATATTAGTTGTGATTTACGTTGATCAGTTTTAGGTTTTATTGTCCTCAACACATTCCACTATGTAATGAATAAAGATACACAACTGGAATATTTCACTCAGTGATATCTAGGACGTGAGATTTTAGTGTTCCCTTTATTTTTTTGAGCAGTGTGTGTGTGTATATATATATATGTATATATAATGTCATTGACACACACACATAGATATATATATATATATATTTCATACAGAGCTAGATAGCAAAAAAGCCGGTAATTCAAATGTCGATTTTTGCTAAATCATTATCGAACCCGACAAAATATGAGACATGGTTTACATACAGTAAACCATTGCATATCCATTATATTTTTATATATCCCTCTCTCATAATGTTAGCAGTGTGTGTGTGTGTAAAATTAGGGAGCTGTAGATGTTAAATTAAAGGGTTAATTCACGGAAAAAGCTGGTGTGGGCTCCCATGCAATTTTCTCTGCCAGAGAGGGAAAGCCAGTGAGTGAGGGCAGATATTAAGGCTATGTGCACACGTTGCGGATTAGGCTTAGGAATTTCTGGGGCAGATTCTGCCTCTCCTGGCAGAAAACGCACCTGCGGATTTGTCATGTTATTTGTGCGTTTTTGCTGCGGTTTTCTTGCGGATTTGCTGCGTTTTTTACCCCTGCGGTTTTCTATAATGGAATGGGTACAAAAACGCTGCAGATTCACAAAAACGAATTGACATGCTATTTCTTTTAAACCGCAGCGTTTCCGCAGCGGATTTTCCGCAAAGTGTGCACAGCATTTTTTTTTTCTCATTGATTTACATTGTATTGTAAATCAATTGCGGATCTGCAGTGTTTCTGCACCTCAAAAAACGCTGCGGATCCGCAGAGAATCAACAGCGTGTGCACATAGCCTAATAGCCTAGAGAGGGACCATGGTTCTTGCCCCCCACAATGGCTAAAAACATCTGCCCCCAGCCACCCCAGAAAAGGCGCATCTGTAAGATGTGCCTATTCTGGCACTTAGCCTCTCTCTTCCCACTGCCCAGTACCTTTGGCATATGGGGTAATAAGGGGTTAATGTCACCTTGCTATTGTAAGGTGACATTAAGCCTGGTTACTAATGGAGAGGTGTCAATTAGACACCTCTCCATTACTAATCCAAGAGTCGGAAAGGGTTAAATATACACACACATTAAGAATAAAGTCTTTTAATGAAATAAATACACAGGTTTTAACATCTATATTGTATGCTCAATCCAAGCGAAGCCCTTGTTCTTCTGTAAAATATCTTCACTAGAGTTGAGCGACCTTGACCTTTTTAGAGTCGAGCCGGGTTTCGCGAAACCCGACTATCTCAAAAGTCGGGTCGAGTGAAATCGGCCGATTATGATGTAAAGTCGGGATCGACCGAAACACGAAACCCAATGCAAGTCAATGGGGCAGCATAGTCGGCAGTGAGTGGGGGCCAGGAAAACACCTAGAGTGCCCATTTTAATGTCAAAACCATCCATTCTTCTTAATGAAGCTTGTCAAGCGTAATTTACCTTATAATAATTGGAAGGCATTTGAAATTGGTGGTCATTTGGCTAAAGTTGTGGTGGGTAGGGCTGGTTCAAGTAATTAGTGGGCCCAGGAAATCTGGACCACGTCACGGCAGTGGAGCAGGGAGAGGTAAGTATTTCAACTTTGCAAGTGCTGTGAACCTGAGCAAGCAGGGGGGGCCCACTCGTTGGCACTGGCACAGGGCCCCTCAAAGTACAGCGGTGTGTTTGCACGGCGGGGGCGCCTCCCACCGGCAGCAACACTTTTGCGTACTATGAGAGGCCCTGTGCCAGTGACGTCGCCAACTAGTATTCCTCCCCCCACCTGATGAAGGAACCTGCACTTTCATCTGCACCTTCCTCTTTGTCCCCGTGTAAGGTGGTATGGTATGCGGGAAGAGCAACCTGATTTTCAGCAGGGTCACAATGTTGTTGTGTAGCGTGCACGGGGAATGTTGCGTTATGGGTCAATGTACCAGCAGACTCATCTATCACTGGCTGGGCAATGGGCAGGATGAGGAGGAAACACAGATATAGGCCCAAATAATAAAGTGGGCTAAATGCAGTTCAAAATTGGTAACACAGGAATAACCAGGGGGCATTGCAGTGGAGGACAACTGGAATGAGAGGCTGACACAGAGAGTAGGCCCAAATCAGTAAGTAGTCGAAATGCAGTTCAAAATTGGCAACCGTAGTAAACAGGCGGCACAGCTTTGTTCAGTGGAGGAGAACAGCAAGGAGTGGCAGACACCGATAGTAGGCCCCAACCCAACTAGTAGGCCAAATGCAGTCTAACATTAACAACTACTTAACGAGCGCCTGAAAACGGAATTTCAGGACAGGAAACCAGGAGAACAGCAAGGAGCGGCAGACACTGTTAGTAGGCCCCAAACCAACTAGTACGCCAAATGCAGTTGTTCCATTTAACCACAATTTAACGAGAGCCTGAAGATAGAAGCTCAGGAAAGGCAACCTGGAGAACACCTTGGAGTGGAACACACCATCTCTCTCCACCCCATACCCATTTTGTAGGCCTAATGCTGTGCAGTTTTCTACAACTACTAAACGAGAGTCGGAAGACCGAAGCAATGGCAAGGCAACCTGGGGAACACCTTGGAGTGTAACACACCATCTCTCTCCACCCGATACCCATTTTGTAGGCCTAATGCAGTGTAGTTTTCTACAACTACTAAACGAGAGTCGGAAGATCGAAGCAATGGCGAGGAAACCTGGAGAACACCTTGGAGTGTAACACACCATCTCTCTCCACCCCATACCCATTTTGTAGGCCTAATGCTGTGTAGTTTTCTACAACTACTAAACGAGAGTCGGAAGACCGAAGCAATGGCAAGGCAACCTGGGGAACACCTTGGAGTGTAACACACCATCTCTCTCCACCCGATACCCATTTTGTAGGCCTAATGCAGTGTAGTTTTCTACAACTACTAAACGAGAGTCGGAAGACCGAAGCAATGGCAAGGCAACCTGGGGAACACCTTGGAGTGTAACACACCATCTCTCTCCACCCGATACCCATTTTGTAGGCCTAATGCAGTGTAGTTTTCTACAACTACTAAACGAGAGTCGGAAGATCGAAGCAATGGCGAGGAAACCTGGAGAACACCTTGGAGTGTAACACACCATCTCTCTCCACCCCATACCCATTTTGTAGGCCTAATGCTGTGTAGTTTTCTACAACTACTAAACGAGAGTCGGAAGACCGAAGCAATGGCAAGGCAACCTGGGGAACACCTTGGAGTGTAACACACCATCTCTCTCCACCCGATACCCATTTTGTAGGCCTAATGCAGTGTAGTTTTCTACAACTACTAAACGAGAGTCGGAAGACCGAAGCAATGGCAAGGCAACCTGGGGAACACCTTGGAGTGTAACACACCATCTCTCTCCACCCGATACCCATTTTGTAGGCCTAATGCAGTGTAGTTTTCTACAACTACTAAACGAGAGTCGGAAGAACGAAGCAATGGCAAGGCAACCTGGGGAACACCTTGGAGTGTAACACACCATCTCTCTCCACCCGATACCCATTTTGTAGGCCTAATGCAGTGTAGTTTTCTACAACTACTAAACGAGAGTCGGAAGATCGAAGCAATGGCGAGGAAACCTGGAGAACACCTTGGAGTGTAACACACCATCTCTCTCCACCCCATACCCATTTTGTAGGCCTAATGCTGTGTAGTTTTCTACAACTACTAAACGAGAGTCGGAAGACCGAAGCAATGGCAAGGCAACCTGGGGAACACCTTGGAGTGTAACACACCATCTCTCTCCACCCGATACCCATTTTGTAGGCCTAATGCAGTGTAGTTTTCTACAACTACTAAACGAGAGTCGGAAGACCGAAGCAATGGCAAGGCAACCTGGGGAACACCTTGGAGTGTAACACACCATCTCTCTCCACCCGATACCCATTTTGTAGGCCTAATGCAGTGTAGTTTTCTACAACTACTAAACGAGAGTCGGAAGATCGAAGCAATGGCGAGGAAACCTGGAGAACACCTTGGAGTGGAACACACCATCTCTCTACACCCCATACCCAATTTGTAGGCCTAATGCAGTGTAGTTTCCAAGAACTACTAAACGAGAGCCGGAAGATCGAAGCTCAGGAAAGGCAACCTGGAGAACACCTTGGAGTGGAACACACCATCTCTCTACACCCCATACCCAATTTGTAGGCCTAATGCAGTGTAGTTTCCAACAACTACTAAACGAGAGCCGGAAGATCGAAGCTCAGGAAAGGCAACCTGGAGAACACCTTGGAGTGGAACACACCATCTCTCTACACCCCATACCCAATTTGTAGGCCTAATGCAGTGTAGTTTCCAACAACTACTAAACGAGAGCCGGAAGATCGAAGCTCAGGAAAGGCAACCTGGAGAACACCTTGGAGTTGAACACACCATCTCTCTACACCCCATACCCAATTTGTAGGCCTAATGCAGCCTACTTTCCGACAACTACTAAACGAGAGCATGAAGATCGAAGCTCAGGAAAGGCAACCTGGGGAACACCTTGGAGTGTAACACACCCTCTCTCTACACCACGGAAGGGCTGATTCTTAGGAAGGAAGGCTGTCGGAAAGAAGCAGCGCGCGTCCGAGGGTGATTATATTCTTATTAGGTATATACTCACCCTCGGACGCGCCCTGCTTCTTTATTTGTAATGAATGTTTATTTGCAATGTGGTTTTGACTTACTCTATTTTTTTGGTAAATAATGATTTTATTATTTTCATTGTTTTGCATCTTCTTGGCAATAATATAAAGAAGACGCGACAGGACAACACTCGGTGGATGCCATATCTGTGTTTTAAATTGAAAAAAACTTTCAGTTAACTACTTGCAGGAGAAAGTTATTGTAGCTGGTGGCCATTTTTAGTACTGTACCAGATTTTTGTTGTATGTGTTTGTTTTTAATGTTAAAATGTCTGCATTTGATATCTCTCCAGTATTTTCTTTTTTATAAGCAAAATACTTATTTTTATATTTTCTGATGTTGGTTCAAGGGGTACACGGGCAGCAGTAGACAGGTCAGTGGAGGCCTAGTGGAAGGAGGGACCGCAGACAGGCTTCGAAGCCCTAACATAATAAATTGGGCTGGCTGTAGGCAATTTAATATTGGTTCCAGGGGAACCCGGGCAGCAGTAGACAGGTCAGTGGAGGCCTAGTGGAAGGAGGGACCGCAGACAGGCTTCGAAGCCCTAACATAATAAATTGGGCTGGCTGTAGGCAATTTAAAATTGGTTCCAGGGGAACACGGGCAGCAGTGGCCTGGTCAGTGTAGTAGTAGTGGAAAAACGGGCCGCAGACAGGCTTCGAAGGCCTAACATAACAAAAATTGGGATGTAGGCAATTTACAATTGGTTCCAGGGGAACACGGGCAGCAGTAGACAGGTCAGTGGAGGCCTAGTGGAAGGAGGGACCGCAGACAGGCTTCGAAGCCCTAACATAATAAATTGGCCTGGCTGTAGGCAATTTACAATTGGTTCCAGGGGAACACGGGCGGCAGTAGACAGGTCAGTGGAGGCCTAGTGGAAGGAGGGACCGCAGACAGGCTTCGAAGCCCTAACATAATAAATTGGGCTGGCTGTAGGCAATTTACAATTGGTTCCAGGGGAACCCGGGCAGCAGTAGACAGGTCAGTGGAGGCCTAGTGGAAGGAGGGACCGCAGACAGGCTTCGAAGCCCTAACATAATAAATTGGGCTGGCTGTAGGCAATTTAAAATTGGTTCCAGGGGAACCCGGGCAGCAGTAGACAGGTCAGTGGAGGCCTAGTGGAAGGAGTGACCGCAGACAGGCTTCGAAGGCCTAACATAAGAAAAATGTCAATACAATGGTATTGACAGTGCCAGGCATTGAAGGATGTCAGCGCATAGACTAAACATTGGTGGAGCTGTGAGAGAAAATTTTGCAAGTGGTAGAGCACTGTTTGACCTGGGGGGGGGACTGTCTTGTGTCCGGCGGTACAGGCCCAGGGCCCCTCATATTACAACGGTGTGTCTGACGTTGGGTGCGCACCACCACCGCCAGACACTTTATTGTACTATGAGGGACCTAGTGGCAGTGCCGTCGACCAAAAGCGGGCACACCCACCTCTTCAAACAGTACTCTCACGGGTGCTGGCGCCAAGTGGCGATACCACGGCCCCGTGTGGGGACTTTGGCCATTTAGGGAGGTGTTAACATGTCGGATGCTGGACAATCAGGTGCTGCAAATTACGAGATTGGAAAAGTCGTTCAGAATAGTCCACAGGCAAGACCTTTACATAGGAAAGCTAGGTGTCAGCCGGGCAAGGTGGGGCAAAAGATTTCGAAATCCAGTTGTGGTTCATTTTAATGAAGGTTAGATCATCTACATTTTGGGTAGCCAGACGAGTCCTTTTTTCTGTTAGTATTGAACCTGCAGCACTGAATACTCTTTCTGATAGGACACTAGCTGCCGGGCAAGCAAGCTCCTGCAATGCATATTCTGCCAATTCTGGCCAGGTGTCTAATTTTGATGCCCAGTAATCAAATGGGAATGACTGTTGAGGGAGAACGTCGATAAGGGATGAAAAATAGTTAGTAACCATACTGGACAAATGTTGTCTCCTGTCACTTTGAATTGATGCTGCAGTACCTGTCCTGTCTGCGGTCATAGCAAAATCACTCCACAACCTGGTCAGAAAACCCCTCTGGCCAACGCCACTTCTGATTTCTGCCCCTCTAACACCTCTGGTCTGCTGGCCCCTGCAGCTCGTGTTAGAACGATCACGGGCGCTGTGTGCAGGGAATGCCAGAAGCAAACGGTCAACAAGAGTTGATTGTTTGGTTGCTAATATTAGTTCCAAGTTCTCATGTGGCATTATATTTTGCAATTTGCCTTTATAGCGAGGATCAAGGAGGCAGGCCAACCAGTAATCGTCATCGTTCATCATTTTTGTTATGCGTGTGTCCCTTTTGAGGATACGTAAGGCATAATCCGCCATGTGGGCAAAAGTTACAGTTCTCAAATCTGTGGTTGTGCTTGGTTGAGGGGCAGTTTCAGGCAAATCCACGTCACTTGTGTCCCTCCAAAAACCAGAACCCGGCCTTGCCGCGCCAACAATTTCCACTGGCCCCGGAAAAGCTTCCTCATTAAAAATATAATCATCCCCATCATCCTCCTCGTCCTCCTCCTGTTCGCCCGCTACCTCGTCCTGTACACTGCCCTGGCCAGACAATGGCTGACTGTCATCAAGGCTTTCCTCTTCCTCAGCTGCAGACGCCTGATCCTTTATGTGCGTCAAACTTTGCATCAGCAGACGCATTAGGGGGATGCTCATGCTTATTATGGCGTTGTCTGCACTAACCAGCCGTGTGCATTCCTCAAAACACTGAAGGACTTGACACATGTCTTGAATCTTCGACCACTGCACACCTGACAACTCCATGTCTGCCATCCTACTGCCTGCCCGTGTATGTGTATCCTCCCACAAAAACATAACAGCCCGCCTCTGTTCACACAGTCTCTGAAGCATGTGCAGTGTTGAGTTCCACCTTGTTGCAACGTCTATGATTAGGCGATGCTGGGGAAGGTTCAAAGAACGCTGATAGGTCTGCATACGGCTGGAGTGTACGGGCGAACGGCGGATATGTGAGCAAAGTCCACGCACTTTGAGGAGCAGGTCGGATAACCCCGGATAACTTTTCAGGAAGCACTGCACCACCAGGTTTAAGGTGTGAGCCAGGCAAGGAATGTGTTTCAGTTGGGAAATGGAGATGGCAGCCATGAAATTCCTTCCGTTATCACTCACTACCTTGCCTGCCTCAAGATCTACAGTGCCCAGCCACGACTGCGTTTCTTTCTGCAAGAACTCGGACAGAACTTCAGCGGTGTGTCTGTTGTCGCTCAAACACTTCATAGCCAATACAGCCTGCTGACGTTTGCCAGTAGCTGCCCCATAATGGGAGACCTGGTGTGCAACAGTGGCAGCTGCGGATGGAGTGGTTGTGCGACTGCGGTCTGTGGACGAGGTCTCGCTTCTGCAGGAGGACGAGGAGGAGGAGGAGGGGGTGCGAATGGCTACAGCCAACTGTTTCCTAGACTGTGGGCTAGGCAGAACTGTCCCAAACTTGCTGTCCCCTGTGGACCCTGCATCCACCACATTTACCCAGTGTGCCGTGATGGACACGTAACGTCCCTGGCCATGCCTACTGGTCCATGCATCTGTTGTCAGGTGCACCTTTGTGCTCACAGATTGCCTGAGTGCATGGACGATGCGCTCTTTAACATGCTGGTGGAGGGCTGGGATGGCTTTTCTGGAAAAAAAGTGTCGACTGGGTAGCTCGTAGCGTGGTACAGCGTAGTCCATCAGGGCTTTGAAAGCTTCGCTTTCAACTAACCGGTAGGGCATCATCTCTAACGAGATTAGTCTAGCTATGTGGGCGTTCAAACCCTGTGTACGCGGATGCGAGGCTAAGTACTTCCTTTTTCTAACCATAGTCTCATGTAGGGTGAGCTGGACTGGAGAGCTGGAGATCGTGGAACTAGCGGGGGTGCCGGTGGACATGGCAGACTGAGAGACGGTGGGAGATGGTATTGTTGCCGCCGGTGCCCTAGATGCAGTGTTTCCTACTACGAAACTGGTGATTCCCTGACCCTGACTTCTTTGGCCTGGCAAAGAAACCTGCACAGATACTGCAGGTGGTGCAGAAAATGGTGGCCCTACACTGCCGGAAGGGATGTTGCGTTGATGACTAGCTTCATTGGCCGAGGGTGCTACAACCTTAAGGGACGTTTGGTAGTTAGTCCAAGCTTGCAAATGCATGGTGGTTAAATGTCTATGCATGCAACTTGTATTGAGACTTTTCAGATTCTGCCCTCTGCTTAAGGTAGTTGAACATTTTTGACAGATGACTTTGCGCTGATCAATTGGATGTTGTTTAAAAAAATGCCAGACTGCACTCTTTCTAGCATCGGATACCTTTTCAGGCATTGCAGACTGAGCTTTAACCGGATGGCCACGCTGTCCTCCAACAGGTTTTGACTTTGCCACGCGTTTTGGGCAAGATACGGGCCCGGCAGATGGAACCTGTTGCGATGTTGATGCACCCTGTTCCCCCAATGGCTGCCAATCGGGGTCAAGAACTGAGTCATCTATTACCTCTTCTTGTAGCTCGTGTGCAACTTCGTCTGTGTCACCTTGTCGGTCGGTGGTATAGCGTTCGTGATGGGGCAACATAGTCTCATCAGGGTCTGATTCTTGATCAGCACCCTGCGAGGGCAATGTTGTGGTCTGAGTCAAAGGACCAGCATAGTAGTCTGGCTGTGGCTGTGCATCAGTGCACTCCATGTCAGATTCAACTTGTAATGGGCATTGACTGTTAACTGCTTCACTTTCTAAGCCAGGGACGGTATGTGTAAAGAGCTCCATGGAGTAACCCGTTGTGTCGCCTGCTGCATTCTTCTCTGTTGTTGTTTTTGCTGAAGAGGACAAGGAAGCGACTTGTCCCTGACCGTGAACATCCACTAACGACGCGCTGCTTTTACTTTTACCAGTTTCACGAGAGGAGGCAAAAGAGCTAGAGGCTGAGTCAGCAAGATAAGCCAAAACTTGCTCTTGCTGCTCCGGCTTTAAAAGCGGTTTTCCTACTCCCAGAAAAGGGAGCGTTCGAGGCCTTGTGTAGCCAGACGACGAACCTGGCTCCACAGCTCCAGACTTAGGTGCAATATTTTTTTTCCCACGACCACCTGATGCTCCACCACTACCACTACCCTCATTACCAGCTGACAATGAACGCCCCCGGCCACGACCTCTTCAACCAGACTTCCTCATTGTTTTAAAAACGTTACCAAACTAACGGTATTTGTTGCAGTCACACAACTTACACGGTGAGCTATAACTTCAGTATGATTTAGCTACCCCTTTACAGGTGGGTGAGACCACAACGAAAATCAGGCACAATGTTACACACTCTGTTGTTGGTGGCAACAAATGAGAGAGATGCCACACACGCAGGACTGTCACTGAAGCGCAAATGTAAATATTAATCTCCCACTGATTTGAAAGGAGACTTTCGAAAAAAAAATAAAAAAAAAAAATGATTTTTTAAGGAAGAATTTATAAACCAAATAAAATGAAATGATTTTTTCAGGGAGAATTTAGAAAACAAATACAACATAAAATAGCCTTTCTAGGGCCCAGTGAGTGAGAGATGACGCACACAGGAGTCAGGAGTGGCACACAAGCCCAGAGGCCAATATTTATCTCCCACTGATTGATTTAGTGATTTTTTCAGGTAGATTTTGGAACCCAAATCAAGCAAAAAAATTAATAGGCTTTCTATGGCCCACAATTGGAGAGAGAGAGATGGCACACCCAGGAGTCAAGACTGGCACACAAGCAGAAAGGGCAATATTAATCTCCCACTGATTTGATTTTTTTTTTTTTTTCAGGGAGACTTTAGAAAAAAAAATACAAAAAAATGAATTTTTCAGGAAGAATTTAGAAACAAAATAAAATAAAATGATTGTTTCAGGGAGAATTTAGAAAACAAATAAAAAAAAAAAGGCTTTGTAGGGCCCACTGAGTGAGAGAGGACGCACACAGGAGTCAGGAGTGGCACACAAGCCCAGAGGCCAATATTTATCTCCCACTGATTGATTTAGTGATTTTTTCAGGTAGATTTTGGAACCCAAATCAAGCAAAAAAATTAATAGGCTTTCTATGGCCCACAATTGGAGAGAGAGAGATGGCACACCCAGGAGTCAAGACTGGCACACAAGCAGAAAGGGCAATATTAATCTCCCACTGATTTGATTTTTTTTTTTTTTTCAGGGAGACTTTAGAAAAAAAAATACAAAAAAAATGATTTTTTTCAGGAATAATTTAGAAACCAAATAAAATAAAATGATTTTTTCAGGGAGAATTTAGAAAACAAATAAAACAAAAAATAGGCTTTCTAGGGCCCACTGAGTGAGAGAGGACGCACACAGGAGTCAGGAGTGGCACACAAGCCCAGAGGCCAATATTTATCTCCCACTGATTGATTAAGTGATTTTTTCAGGTACATTTTGGAACCCAAATCAAGCAAAAAATTAATAGGCTTTCTATGGCCCACAATTGGAGAGAGAGAGATGGCACACCCAGGAGTCAAGACTGGCACACAAGCAGAAAGGGCAATATTAATCTCCCACTGATTTGTTTTTTGTTTTTTTTTCAGGGAGACTTTAGAAAAAAAAAATACAAAAAAAATGATTTTTTTTCAGGAATAATTTAGAAACCAAATAAAATAAAATGATTTTTTCAGGGAAAATTTAGAAAACAAATAAAACAAAAAATAGGCTTTCTAGGGCCCACTGAGTGAGAGAGGACGCACACAGGAGTCAGGAGTGGCACACAAGCCCAGAGGCCAATATTTATCTCCCACTGATTGATTAAGTGATTTTTTCAGGTAGATTTTGGAACCCAAATCAAGCAAAAAAATTAATAGGCTTTCTATGGCCCACAATTGGAGAGAGAGAGATGGCACACCCAGGAGTCAAGACTGGCACACAAGCAGAAAGGGCAATATTAATCTCCCACTGATTTGTTTTTTTGTTTTTTTTTCAGGGAGACTTTAGAAAAAAAAATACAAAAAAAATGATTTTTTTCAGGAATAATTTAGAAACCAAATAAAATAAAATGATTTTTTCAGGGAGAATTTAGAAAACAAATAAAACAAAAAATAGGCTTTCTAGGGCCCACTGAGTGAGAGAGGACGCACACAGGAGTCAGGAGTGGCACACAAGCCCAGAGGCCAATATTTATCTCCCACTGATTGATTTATTGATTTTTTCAGGTAGAATTTAGAACCCAAATCAACCAAAAAAATAAATAGGCTTTCTATGGCCCACTATTTGTGAGAGAGATGGCACGCTCAGGACTGGCACACAAGCCCAGAGGCCAATATTAATCTCCCACTTTTTTTTTTTTTTTCCAGGGAAAATTTATAAACCCAATAAAAAAAATAATAAATAGGCTTTCTATGGCCCACTATCTGAGAGAGAGAGATGGCACGCTTAGGACTGGCACACAAGCCCAAAGGCCAATATTAATCTTCCACTGTTTGATTTATTGATTTTTTCAGGTAGATTTTGGAACCCAAATCAAGCAAAAAAATAAATAGGCTTTCTATGGCCCACTGAGAGATGGCACACACAGGAGTAAGGAGTGGCACACAAGCCCCGAGGCCAATATTTTTCTCCCACTGATTGATGTAGTGATTTTTTCAGGTAGATTTTAGAACCCAAATCAAGCAAAAAAATAAATAGGCTTTCTATGGCCCACTGAGTGAGAGATGACACAGACAGGGATGGCACTCTAGCAGAAATGCCAATCTTAATCTCCCACAAAAAAAAAAAAAAAAAAGGAACTGTCCTTCAATTACTATCTCCCTGCAGTAATCTCAGCCAGGTATGGCAGGCAGCAATAAGGAGTGGACTGATGCACAAATTAAATAAAAAGTGTGGACAAACAAACAAGATAGCTGTGCAGAAAGGAAGGAACAAGAGGATTTGTGCTTTGAAAAAAGCAGTTGGTTTGCACAGCGGCGTACACACAGCAATGCAGCTATCAGGGAGCCTTCTAGGGCAGCCCAATGAGCTACAGCGCTGAGGGAAAAAAAAAAAAATGTAGCTTCCACTGTCCCTGCACACCGAAGGTGGTGTTGGGCAGTGGAAATCGCTACAGCACAAGCGGTTTGGTGGTTAATGGACCCTGCCTAACGCTATCCCTGCTTCTGACGAAGCGGCAGCAACCTCTCCCTAGGCTCAGATCAGCAGCAGTAACATGGCGGTCGGCGGGAACGCCCCTTTATAGCCCCTGTGACGCCGCGGACAGCAAGCCAATCACTGCAATGCCCTTCTCTAAGATGGTGGGGACCAGGACCTATGCCATCACGCTGCCCACACTCTGCGTTTACCTTCATTGGCTGAGAAATGGCGCTTTTCGCGTCATTGAAACGAGACTTTGGCGCGAAAGTCGCGTACCGCATGGCCGACCCCGCACAGGGGTCGGATCGGGTTTCATGAAACCCGACTTTGTCAAAAGTCGGCGACTTTTGAAAATGTTCGACCCGTTTCGCTCAACCCTAATCTTCACGAATATTTGAGACCATGAATCCATTATATGTCCATTTTGCAAGCCGGCGAGAAAATCTCGCCATACGGATGACACACGGATATTTTTTTAGAAAAAAATTGCATCCTCGCATTGCATACAGATGACATACGGATCACTGTTCAGGAACATTTCTGCATTTCTCGGCTGTAAAAAAAAAAGGGACCATTTTTTTGTACGTTAGGTGTGACTCCAGTCTAACTGTGACAAATAGAATTATTTATTGGATAACTATACATAATAGCTCCCCTGCTTTCATAATGCCTCTGCTTTCTATTCACAGGGCTGTGTAGGCTGTCTCTCTTCCTGCTAACTTGCCCATTACAATCCCTGGTGCCAGTCTCACACTAGGCTTAGTCCTGACACCATTAGATGACCTGGAAAAGGAGTAATATTTAATACAAGAAGTAACTTTACCACCATGCAGTTTAATCATTCAAAAATAGAGGGTTTGCTATTATTTTACTGGATTTCAGGTAGAAATACTGACTGTACCAGTAAATCACCAGCTCAAGTGTCAATCCTTGCGTTTTTTCTTGTACCGTTATATAAAAAAAAAAACATAATAACTCAAAGAGGATATATCTAAGGTTAAATGATGACATATTGTACGACATCTACCAAATTCTTATGGCAAAAACATCAAAAATAGAACAAATGCAAACCAATAACATCACCAAATATTTACTAAAATGCAAACAAATAACATCACAAAATCTTTATTAAAATATTAAAACACACAATAAAAAAATATATAAACAGAAAAAAATTGAGCACCACAGGAAATGAAAAAATGGCAGAAATCACCCTAGCAAGAGGAGAACCGTAGCGGAAACCTTGCTGTACCAATCCAAAAATGAGGCCACAAGGGAATCATCAATCAATATACCTAATTTGGATGTGTCTGTGTGCAATGAGCCATCCACAGCTGAACAGTAACTTAGGTTAACTTAGGTAACTTAGCTAACTGCGTGGGCGTAACCATGGATACCTAAGGAGAGGAGCTCTCCCTGGTGGCGAGTTAAGGCTTAAAGGGAACCTGTCACCCCCAAAATCAAAGGTGAGCTGCGGCCACCGGCAACAGGGGCTTATCTACGGCATTCTGTAATGCTGTAGATAAGCCCTCGATGTACCCTGAAAGATGAGAAAAAGAGGTTAGATAATACTCGCCAAGGGGCGGTCCCGCTCCGGTTCGGTCCGATTGGCATCGCGGTCCGGGGCTTCCCATCTTCTTACGATGACATCCTCTTCTTGTCTTCACGCTGCGGCTCCGGTGCAAGGGTACTTTGCCCTGTTGAGGGCAGAGCAAAGTACTGCAGTGCGCAGGTGCCGGGCCTCTCTGACCTTTCTTGGCACCTGCCAATGCAGTACTTTGCCCTCAATAGGGCAGACAAAGTACGCCTGCGCCAGAGCCGCAGCGTGAAGACTAGAACAGTGACAGGTTCCCTATAAGCCTTTTTTGAACGTTAGCCTGTGAGGCAACATTGTGAGGCAACACTCAGGCAACAGTGTGAGGCAACATTGCAAAAAATGGATCAAATTGAGCGCACTGCTGCACATAGAGAAGCGAATCGCAAACAGATGCATAACCTGTGTCTTAATGAAACAGAAGACGAACAAAATTGTCGAGGAACTGCTGATGCAGCCCGACAGAGGGCGGCCAGAGCAAGAGAAACAAATGAAGTAACTGAATCACGTAGAGCATCTAATGCTGCATGACAACGAGCAACACGCGATGCACAAAGTGATACACATTTCACAAAAAAAGAGAACAAGGTAGAATACGTGCCCAAAATGCAAGAGCCACTCAACAACGGCAAGTTACATTTGCCGCTAGAGGACTTCACAATCAAATTGATGAGACATGTATTGAAGAGCACTATGCTGGCGAACTGACATTTCGATGTTAGTTCTGCCAATCTAAGACGAAATGGCGCTGGACAAAACATTCCCCTCCTGCTGCAAGAAAGGGCGCATCCAATTACGTCCCATTCGTATGGATGATCAATTAGTTAACTTAATGAAATAACTTTAAGGCTAATATAAGGCAATACAATAGCTCATTTCCTTTGGCATCAATGCAAGCACAAGTAGCGCCACCTCCTAGGCATGGTCCATACTGTTTTCAAATTCATGGACAAATTTACCACAGAACTGCCCCATTGTATCCCGCTGTGGGTAATACCCCCAAGTTTGCCCAGATTTATATCTTGGACAGGGAAGAAGCATTAAGTACAAGAAGTCAAGCAAATAAAAAGTGCCTCCCATCACTGCTATCGTCTCTTGGAGAGAAAATGAAAGCAATTAACCCACTCACAAGAGCCTTCACAATGATTAGGGAATTTGAAATGGATGAAGAAAGGATTGCTGAATTAGAAAATCACGATCCACTCCAAATAACAATGTCAATTATAAATGACTGTAATGATGACCAGAGGTGCTACAATGCACCAAGGTGCAATTAAGTAGCTATAATTTATCAAAATGCAGTGGATGAAACCCCATTTAAAAGGGACATCAGAGTTCACCTCAAAAGTGAAAACCAAACTGTTCAAATCAGCTTTCTTCACAGAAAGTGTGATGCAATGACATATCCACTTTTATTCCAATATGGGGACAATGGATGGACAATAAATTTGACAAATCCAATTGCCCTAAGTGTGCAACATCAAAGAATTTCTACCATCCATACCGGTGGATCAAGATCGACAAGAAAAAAATCACCCTGTTGCAGTACAATGCATACAGGCTTGCCATTCTTGACTAGTTCAATCCCCTTTTAAATGCTGGGAAGTTGGCGCAACAATTTATCGTTGACAGTTATGTGAAAATTTAATCCGACAGGATCGAATATATAAAACAAAATCAAAAGGCATTACACGTCGACAGTTATGCCAGCGTTATTTATCACATCGTTAATGCTGCATTACACCAAGGGCTAAAAGCTGGGACACCAGTAATTTTACCGTCCACTTTCATTGGAAGCCCAAGAGCTATGCAGCAAAATTACCAAGACGCCATGACAATTGTCCGAAAATTCAGGAAGCCAGATCTTTTTGTTACGATGACCTGTAACCCAAAGTGGAAAGAAATTGCTGAAAACTTAGAACCATGGCAAAGGTCAGAGTTCAGACCAGATTTGGTTGCACAAGTATTTAAAATCAAACTCCAAGACTTGCTTAACGAGACTTGGAAAAAACACATTTTTGGCTTTGTAGTTGCCTATGTGCATGTAATAGAATTTCAAAAGCATGGACTACCACACGCTCACATGTGTTATGACCTGGTGGTCAGGACAATAATGGACCTGGTGGTTAAGAGCACACGGAATGACCTGATAGTTACTGATAATAAGGACGAGCTCTGGGACGTGGGAACTCTGCTGACCGCAATCCCTAAACCTATCAAACACACTAGAAATAGCCGTGGATTGCGCCTAACGCTCCCTATGCAACTCGGCACAGCATAAGAAACTAGCTAGCCCTGAAGATAGAAAAATAAAGCCTACCTTGCCTCAGAGAAATTCCCCAAAGGAAAAGGCAGCCCCCCACATATGACTGTGAGTAAAGATGAAAATACAAACACAGAGATGAAATAGATTTAGCAAAGTGAGGCCCGACTTACTGAACAGACCGAGGATAGGAAAGGTTACTTTGCGGTCAGCACAAAAACCTACAAAAAGACCACGCAGAGGGCGCAAAAAGACCCTCCGCACCGACTCACGGTGCGGAGGCGCTCCCTCTGCGTCCCAGAGCTTCCAGCAAGCAAGACAACAAATTAAATAGCAAGCTGGACAGAAAAATAGCAAACCAAAGAAATACAAGCTGGAACTTAGCTTCTGATGGGAAGACAGGTCACAAGAACGATCCAGGAGTGAACAGACCAATACTGGAACATTGACAGGTGGCATGGAGCAAAGATCTAAGTGGAGTTAAATAGAGCAGCAGCTAACGAATTAACCTCGTCACCTGTGAAACTCAGAAACACCCACCAGAGGAAGTCCATGGACAGAACCAGCCGAAGTACCATTCATGACCACAGGAGGGAGCCCGACAACAGAATTCACAACAGTACCCCCCCCTTGAGGAGGGGTCACCGAACCCTCACCAGAGCCCCCAGGCCGACCAGGATGAGCCAAATGAAAGGCACGAACCAGATCGGCAGCATGAACATCAGAGGCAAAAACCCAGGAATTATCTTCCTGACCATAACCCTTCCACTTGACCAGGTACTGGAGTTTCCGTCTCGAAACACGAGAATCCAAAATCTTCTCCACCACATACTCCAACTCCCCCTCAACTAACACCGGGGCAGGAGGATCAACGGATGGAACCACAGGCGCCACGTATCTCCGCAATAACGACCTATGGAACACTTTATGGATGGCAAAAGAAGCAGGAAGGGCCAAACGAAATGACACAGGATTGATAACCTCAGAAATCTTATACGGACCAATGAAACGAGGCTTAAACTTAGGAGAGGAAACTTTTATAGGAACATAACGAGACGACAACCAAACCAAATCCCCAACACGAAGTCGGGGACCCACACAGCGCCGGCGGTTAGCGAAACGTTGAGCCTTCTCCTGGGACAATGTCAAATCTGCTGCAACCTATCCACCACAGTATCTACACCAGGACAGTCTGAAGACTCAACCTGCCCTGAAGAGAAACGAGGATGGAAACCAGAATTGCAGAAAAACGGCGAAACCAAAGTAGCCGAGCTGGCCCGATTATTAAGGGCGAACTCAGCCAACGGCAAAAAGGACACCCAATCATCCTGATCAGCAGAAACAAAGCATCTCAGATATGTTTCCAAAGTTTGATTAGTTCGTTCGGTTTGGCCATTTGTCTGAGGATGGAAAGCCGAGGAAAAAGACAAATCAATGCCCATCCTAGCACAAAAGGATCGCCAAAACCTTGAAACAAACTGGGAACCTCTGTCAGAAACGATGTTCTCCGGGATACCATGTAAACGAACCACATGCTGGAAAAATAATAGCACCAAATCAGAGGAGGAAGGCAATTTAGACAAAGGTACCAAATGGACCATCTTAGAAAAGCGATCACAAACCACCCAAATGACCGACATCTTTTGAGAGACGGGGAGATCCGAAATAAAATCCATAGAAATATGCGTCCAGGGCCTCTTCGGGACCGGCAAGGGCAAAAGCAACCCACTGGCATGAGAACAGCAGGGCTTAGCCCGAGCACAAGTCCCACAGGACTGCACAAAAGAACGCACATCCCGCAACAAAGACGGCCACCAGAAGGATCTAGCCACCAAATCTCTGGTACCAAAGATTCCAGGATGCCCAGCCAACACTGAACAATGAATCTCAGAGATAACTCTACTAGTCCATCTATCAGGGACAAACAGTTTCTCCGCTGGGCAACGGTCAGGTCTATCAGCCTGAAATTTTTGCAGCACCCGCCGCAAATCAGGGGAGATGGCAGCCAAAATTACCCCCTCTTTGAGAATACCCGCCGGCTCAGGAACACCCGGAGAGTCAGGCACAAAACTCCTTGACAGGGCATCAGCCTTCACATTCTTAGAGCCCGGAAGGTACGAAACCACAAAATCAAAACGGGAGAAAAATAATGACCATCGAGCCTGTCTCGGATTCAACCATTTGGCAGACTCAAGATAAGTCAAATTCTTGTGATCTGTCAAGACCACCACGCGATGCTTGGCTCCTTCCAGCCAATGACGCCACTCCTCAAATGCCTACTTCATGGCCAACAATTCACGATTACCAACATCATAGTTACGCTCAGCAGGCGAAAACTTTCTAGAAAAGAAAGCACATGGCTTCATCACCGTGCCCTCAGAACTTCTTTGCGACAAAACAGCCCCTGCTCCAATCTCAGAAGCATCAACCTCAACCTGAAACGGAAGCGAAACATCTAGCTGGCACAACACAGGGGCAGAAGAAAAACGACGCTTCAATTCCTGAAAAGCCTCTACAGCCGCAGAAGACCAATTGACCACATCAGCACCCTTCTTGGTCAAATCAGTCAACGGTTTAGCAACAGTAGAAAAATTAGCGATGAAGCGCCGATAAAAATTAGCAAAGCCCAGGAACTTTTGCAGGCTCTTCACAGATGTCGGATGAGTCCAATCGTAAATGGCCTGGACTTTAACAGGGTCCATCTCGATAGTAGAAGGCGAAAAAATGAACCCCAAAAATGAAACCTTCTGAACTCCAAAGAGACACTTTGACCCCTTCACAAACAAGGAATTCGCACGGAGGACCTGGAACACCATTCTGACCTGCTTCACATGAGACTCCCAATCATCCGAAAAGACCAAAATATCATCCAAATACACTATCAGGAATTTATCCAGGTACTCTCGGAAGATGTCATGCATAAAGGACTGAAATACTGATGGAGCATTGGAAAGCCCGAATGGCATAACCAGGTACTCAAAATGGCCCTCGGGCGTATTAAATGCTGTTTTCCATTCATCGCCCTGTTTAATACGCACAAGATTATACGCCCCTCGAAGATCTATCTTGGTGAACCAACTAGCCCCTTTAATACGAGCAAACAAATCAGACAGCAACGGCAAAGGATACTGAAATTTGACTGTAATTTTATTAAGAAGGCGGTAATCAATGCAAGGTCTCAAAGAACCATCCTTCTTGGCCACAAAAAAGAACGCTGCTCCTAACGGTGATGACGACGGGCGAATATGGCCCTTCTCCAAGGATTCCTTTATATAACTCCGCATAGCGGCGTGTTCTGGCACAGATAAATTGAACAATCGGCCCTTAGGAAACTTACTACCAGGAATCAAATTAATTGCACAATCGCAATCCCTATGAGGAGGTAGGGCACTGGCTTTGGGCTCATCAAATACATCCCGATAATCCGACAAAAACTCTGGAACTTCAGAAGGAGTGGAAGACGAAATAGACAAAAATGGAACATCACCATGTGCCCCCTGGCAACCCCAGCTGGACACAGACATAGATTTCCAGTCCAATACTGGATCATGAACCTGTAGCCATGGCAACCCCAAAACGACCACATCATGCAGATTATGCAACACCAGAAAGCGGATACCCTCCTGATGTGCAGGAGCCATGCACATGGTCAATTGGATCCAATACTGAGGCTTATTCTTGGCCAAAGGCGTAGCATCAATTCCTCTCAATGGAATAGGATACTGCAAGGGCTCCAAGAAAAAACCACAGCGCCTAGCATACTCCAAGTCCATCAAATTCAGGGCAGCACCTGAATCCACAAATGCCATAACAGAATAGGATGACAAAGAGCAAATCAGAGTAACAGACAATAGAAATTTAGACTGTACCGTACCAATGGTGGCAGACCTAGCAAACCGCTTAGTGCGCTTAGGACAATCGGAGATAGCATGAGTGGAATCACCACAGTAAAAACTTAGCCCATTCCGACGTCTGTGTTCTTGCCGTTCAGCTCTGGTCAAAGTCCTATCACATTGCATAGGCTCAGGCCCATGCTCAGATAGTACCGCCAAATGGTGCACAGCTTTACGCTCACGCAAGCGTCGATCGATCTGAATGGCCAAGGACATAGACTCATTCAGACCAGCAGGCATGGGAAACCCCACCATGACATCCTTAAGGGCTTCAGAGAGACCCTTTCTGAAGATTGCTGCCAGGGCACATTCATTCCACTGAGTGAGCACAGACCACTTTCTAAACTTCTGACAATATATCTCCGCTTCATCCTGACCCTGACACAGAGCCAGCAAGATTTTCTCTGCCTGATCCACTGAATTAGGTTCGTCATAAAGCAATCCAAGTGCCAGGAAAAACGCATCAACTGTTATGTTTGCTAATGACAGGTGTTATGAAGGCAATCCAGAAACACAGTGTGCTTAGCGATCAGAGCGCACACAGTGATCTGACAAATACCCAAAAATACAAGAACGAGCTCTGAGACGTGGAAACTCTGTAGACTGCACACCTGATCCTATCCTAAACACAACTAAAAGCGGCTGTGGATTGCGCCTAACAACTACCTAGGCAACTCGGCACAGCCTAAGAAACTAGCTAGCCTGAAGATAGAAAAATAGGCCTGACTTGCCCCAGAGAAATTCCCCAAAGGAAAAGGCAGCCCCCCACATATAATGACTGTGAGTAAGATGAAAAGACAAAACGTAGGGATGAAATAGATTCAGCAAAGTGGGGCCCGATATTCTAGGACAGAGCGAGGACAGTAAAGCGAACTTTGCAGTCTACAAAAAACCCTAAAGCAAAACCACGCAAAGGGGGCAAAAAAAAAAACCACCGTGCCGAACTAACGGCACGGCGGTACACCCTTTGCGTCTCAGAGCTTCCAGCAAAACAAAAGACAAGCTGGACAGAAAAAAAGCAACAAAAAAGCAAAAAGCACTTAGCTATACAGAGCAGCAGGTCACAGGAACAATCAGGAGAAGCTCAGATCCAACACTGAAACATTGACAAGGAGCAAGGATAGCAGCATCAGGCGGAGTTAAGTAATGAAGCAGTTAACGAGCTCACCAGAACACCTGAGGGAGGAAGCTCAGAAGCTGCAGTACCACTTGTGACCACAGGAGTGAATTCAGCCACAGAATTCACAACAGTACCCCCCCCTTGAGGAGGGGTCACCGAACCCTCACCAGAGCCCCCAGGCCGACCAGGATGAGCCGCATGAAAGGCACGAACAAGATCGGAAGCATGAACATCAGAGGCAAAAACCCAGGAATTATCTTCCTGAGCATAACCCTTCCATTTAACCAGATACTGGAGTTTCCGTCTAGAAACACGAGAATCCAAAATCTTCTCCACAATATACTCCAATTCCCCCTCCACCAAAACCGGGGCAGGAGGCTCAACAGATGGAACCATAGGTGCCACGTATCTCCGCAACAACGACCTATGGAATACATTATGTATGGAAAAGGAGTCTGGGAGGGTCAAACGAAAAGACACAGGATTGAGAACCTCAGAAATCCTATACGGACCAATAAAACGAGGTTTAAATTTAGGAGAGGAAACCTTCATAGGAATATGACGAGAAGATAACCAAACCAGATCCCCAACACGAAGTCGGGGACCCACACGGCGTCTGCGATTAGCGAAAAGTTGAGCTTTCTCCTGGGACAAGATCAAATTGTCCACTACCTGAGTCCAGATCTGCTGCAACCTATCCACCACAGAATCCACACCAGGACAGTCCGAAGACTCAACCTGTCCTGAAGAGAAACGAGGATGGAACCCAGAATTGCAAAAAAATGGAGAAACCAAGGTAGCCGAGCTGGCCCGATTATTAAGGGCGAACTCGGCCAACGGCAAAAAGGACACCCAATCATCCTGGTCTGCAGAAACAAAACATCTCAGATATGTTTCCAAGGTCTGATTGGTTCGTTCGGTCTGGCCATTAGTCTGAGGATGGAAAGCCGAGGAAAAGGATAGGTCAATGCCCATCCTACCACAAAAGGCTCGCCAAAACCTTGAAACAAACTGGGAACCTCTGTCAGAAACAATATTCTCAGGAATGCCATGCAACCGAACCACATGCTGAAAGAACAAAGGTACCAAATCAGAGGAGGAAGGCAATTTAGCCAAGGGCACCAGATGGACCATTTTAGAAAAGCGATCACAGACCACCCAAATGACTGACATCTTTTGAGAAACGGGAAGGTCAGAAATGAAATCCATCGAAATATGTGTCCAAGGCCTCTTTGGGACCGGCAAGGGCAAAAGCAACCCACTGGCACGAGAACAGCAGGGCTTAGCCCTAGCACAAATCCCACAGGACTGCACAAAAGTACGTACATCCCGTGACAGAGATGGCCACCAGAAGGATCTAGCCACTAACTCTCTGGTACCAAAGATTCCAGGATGACCAGCCAACACCGAACAATGAAGTTCAGAGATAAGTTTATTAGTCCACCTATCAGGGACGAACAGTTTCTCTGCTGGACAACGATCAGGTTTATTCGCCTGAAATTTTTGCAGCACCCGCCGCAAATCAGGGGAGATGGCAGACACAATGACTCCTTCCTTGAGGATACCCGCTGGCTCAGATAAACCCGGAGAGTCGGGCACAAAACTCCTAGACAGAGCATCCGCCTTCACATTTTTAGAGCCCGGAAGGTACGAAATCACAAAGTCGAAGCGGGCAAAAAATAACGACCAACGGGCCTGTCTAGGATTCAAGCGCTTGGCAGACTCGAGATAAGTCAAGTTCTTATGATCAGTCAATACCACCACGCGATGCTTAGCTCCTTCAAGCCAATGACGCCACTCCTCGAATGCCCACTTCATGGCCAGCAACTCTTGATTGCCCACATCATAATTACGCTCAGCGGGCGAAAACTTCCTGGAAAAGAAAGCACATGGTTTCATCACTGAGCAATCAGAACCTCTCTGTGACAAAACCGCCCCTGCTCCAATCTCAGAAGCATCAACCTCGACCTGGAACGGAAGAGAAACATCTGGCTGACACAACACAGGGGCAGAACAAAAACGACGCTTCAACTCCTGAAAAGCTTCCACAGCAGCAGAAGACCAATTAACCAAATCAGCACCCTTCTTGGTCAAATCGGTCAATGGTTTGGCAATGCTAGAAAAATTACAGATGAAGCGACGATAAAAATTAGCAAAGCCCAGGAACTTTTGCAGACTTTTCAGAGATGTCGGCTGAATCCAATCCTGGATGGCTTGGACCTTAACTGGATCCATCTCGATAGTAGAAGGGGTAAAGATGAACCCCAAAAATGAAACTTTCTGCACACCGAAGAGACACTTTGATCCCTTCACAAACAAAGAGTTAGCACGCAGGACCTGAAAAACCATTCTGACCTGCTTCACATGAGACTCCCAATCATCTGAGAAGATCAAAATGTCATCCAAGTAAACAATCAGGAATTTATCCAGATACTCACGGAAGATGTCATGCATAAAAGACTGAAACACAGATGGAGCATTGGCAAGTCCGAACGGCATCACTAGATACTCAAAATGACCCTCGGGCGTATTGAATGCAGTTTTCCATTCATCTCCTTGCCTGATTCTCACCAGATTATACGCACCACGAAGATCTATCTTAGTGAACCAACTAGCCCCCTTAATCCGAGCAAACAAGTCAGATAACAATGGCAAGGGATACTGAAATTTAACAGTGATCTTATTAAGAAGGCGGTAATCAATACACGGTCTCAGCGAACCATCCTTCTTGGCTACAAAGAAGAACCCTGCTCCCAGTGGTGATGACGATGGGCGAATATGTCCCTTCTCCAGGGATTCCTTCACATAACTGCGCATAGCGGCGTGTTCGGGCACGGATAAATTAAATAATCGACCTTTAGGGAATTTACTACCAGGAATCAAATTGATAGCACAATCACAATCCCTATGCGGAGGTAGAGCATTGGACTTGGGCTCTTCAAATACATCCTGATAATCAGACAAGAACTCTGGGACCTCAGAAGGGGTGGATGACGAAATCGACAAAAATGGAACATCACCATGTACCCCCTGACAACCCCAGCTGGATACCGACATGGAATTCCAATCCAATACTGGATTATGGGTTTGTAGCCATGGCAACCCCAACACGACCACATCATGCAGATTAATCAACACCAGAAAGCGAATAACTTCCTGATGTGCAGGAGCCATGCACATGGTCAGCTTGGCCCTGTATTGAGGTTTATTCTTGGCCAAAGGTGTAGCATCAATTCCTCTCAATGGAATAGGACACCGCAAAGGCTCCAAGAAAAACCCACAACGTTTAGCATAATCCAAATCCATCAGATTCAGGGCAGCGCCCGAATCCACAAACGCCATGACAGAAAACGACGACAAAGAGCATATCAAGGTAATGGACAGAAGGAATTTGGACTGTACAGTACCAATGACGGCAGACCTAGCGGACCGCTTAGTGCGCTTAGGACAATCAGAAATAGCATGAGTGGAATCACCACAGTAGAAACACAGACCATTCAGACGTCTGTATTCCTGCCGTTCAACTCTAGTCATAGTCCTATCGCACTGCATAGGCTCAGGTTTAACCTCAGGCAGTACCGCCAAATGGTGCACAGATTTACGCTCGCGCAAGCGTCGACCGATCTGAATGGCCAAAGACAAAGACTCATTCAAACCAGCAGGCATAGGAAATCCCACCATGACATCCTTAAGAGCCTCAGAGAGACCCTTTCTGAACAAAGCTGCCAGCGCAGATTCATTCCACTGAGTGAGTACTGACCATTTCCTAAATTTCTGACAATATACTTCTATATCATCCTGACCCTGGCACAAAGCCAGCAAATTTTTCTCAGCCTGATCCACTGAATTAGGCTCATCGTACAGCAATCCGAGCGCCAGGAAAAACGCATCGACACTACTCAATGCAGGGTCTCCTGGCGCAAGAGAAAATGCCCAGTCTTGAGGGTCGCCGTGCTAAAAAGAAATAATAATCAAAACCTGTTGAATAGGATTACCAGAAGAATGAGGTTTCAAGGCCAGAAATAGCTTACAATTATTTTTGAAACTTAGAAACTTAGTTCTATCTCCAAAAAACAAATCAGGAATAGGAATTCTTGGTTCTAACATAGATTTCTGATCAATAGTATCTTGAATTTTTTGTACATTTATAACGAGATTATCCATTGAAGAGCACAGACCCTGAATATCCATGTCCACACCTGTGTCCAGAATCACCCAAATGTCTAGGGGAAAAAAAAAGTGAACACAGAGCAGAAAAAAAAAAAATGATGTCAGAACTTTTTCTTTCCCTCTATTGAGAATCATTAGTTTGGCTCCTTGTACTGTTATGTTTGCTAATGACAGGTGTTATGAAGGCAATCCAGAAACACAGTGTGCTTAGCGATCAGAGCGCATACAGTGATCTGACAAATACCCAAAAATACAAGAACGAGCTCTGAGACGTGGAAACTCTGTAGACTGCACACCTGATCCTATCCTAAACACAACTAAAAGCGGCTGTGGATTGCGCCTAACAACTACCTAGGCAACTCGGCACAGCCTAAGAAACTAGCTAGCCTGAAGATAGAAAAATAGGCCTGACTTGCCCCAGAGAAATTCCCCAAAGGAAAAGGCAGCCCCCCACATATAATGACTGTGAGTAAGATGAAAAGACAAAACGTAGGGATGAAATAGATTCAGCAAAGTGGGGCCCGATATTCTAGGACAGAGCGAGGACAGTAAAGCGAACTTTGCAGTCTACAAAAAACCCTAAAGCAAAACCACGCAAAGGGGGCAAAAAAAAAAACCACCGTGCCGAACTAACGGCACGGCGGTACACCCTTTGCGTCTCAGAGCTTCCAGCAAAACAAAAGACAAGCTGGACAGAAAAAAAGCAACAAAAAAGCAAAAAGCACTTAGCTATACAGAGCAGCAGGTCACAGGAACAATCAGGAGAAGCTCAGATCCAACACTGAAACATTGACAAGGAGCAAGGATAGCAGCATCAGGCGGAGTTAAGTAATGAAGCAGTTAACGAGCTCACCAGAACACCTGAGGGAGGAAGCTCAGAAGCTGCAGTACCACTTGTGACCACAGGAGTGAATTCAGCCACAGAATTCACAACAATCAACATCACGCAATGCCGGATCTCCTGGCGCAAGGGAAAATGCCCAGTCTTGAGGGTCACCACGTAACAAAGAAATAATGATCTTTACTTGTTGAACAGGGTCACCTGAGGAGCGAGGTTTCAAGGCAAGAAACAATTTACAATTATTTTTGAAATTCAAGAACTTAGATCTATCACCAAAAAACAAATCAGGAATTGGAATCCTAGGCTCTGACATCGGATTCTGAACCACAAAATCTTGAATGTTTTGTATCCTTGTACTGAGATTATCCATCCAAGAGGACAGACCTTGAATGTCCATGTTTACACCAGTGTCCTGAACCATCTAGAGGTAAAGGGGAAAATAGAGACAAAACACACTGCAAAGAAAAAAAAATGGTCTCAGAACTTCTCTTATCCCTCTATTGAGATGCATTAGTACTTTGGGCCACCTGTACTGTTATGACCTGGTGGTCAGGACAACAATGGACCTGGTGGTTAAGAGCACACGGAATGACCTGATAGTTACTGATAATAAGGACGAGCTCTGAGACGTGGGAACTCTGCTGACCGCAATCCCTAAACCTATCAAACACACTAGAAATAGCCGTGGATTGCGCCTAACGCTCCCTATGCAACTCGGCATAGCCTAAGAAACTAGCTAGCCCTGAAGATAGAAAAATAAAGCCTACCTTGCCTCAGAGAAATTCCCCAAAGGAAAAGGCAGCCCCCCACATATAATGACTGTGAGTAAAGATGAAAATACAAACACAGAGATGAAATAGATTTAGCAAAGTGAGGCTCGACTTACTGAACAGACCGAGGATAGGAAAGGTTACTTTGCGGTCAGCACAAAAACCTACAAAAAGACCACGCAGAGGGCGCAAAAAGACCCTCCGCACCGACTCACGGTGCGGAGGCCCTCCCTCTGCGTCCCAGAGCTTCCAGCAAGCAAGACAACAAATTAAATAGCAAGCTGGACAGAAAAATAGCAAACCAAAGAAATACAAGCTGGAACTTAGCTTCTGATGGGAAGAGAGGTCACAAGAACGATCCAGGAGTGAACAGACCAATACTGGAACATTGACAGGTGGCATGGAGCAAAGATCTAAGTGGAGTTAAATAGAGCAGCAGCTAACGAATTAACCTCGTCACCTGTGAGACTCAGAAACACCCACCAGAGGAAGTCCATGGACAGAACCAGCCGCAGTACCATTCATGACCATAGGAGGGAGCCCGACAACAGAATTCACAACACACATGCTCTTAATCCTCAGAGAGGAAGATAAACTGAGAGACAAAGAAATAATTGACGATTTAGTCTCTGCTGAAATCCCAAATGAGACAGCAAATCCAAAACTGCTTGAGGCAGTGATGAATATACAGTCTCTTTAACAGATGGTGAGCTGTATTACCTATGACTCCTTTTAGTTCACATAAGAGGAGCAACGTTTTATGCTGATTTAAGGACTGTCAATGGAGTCGTACATCACTCATATAAAAATGCGTGCATTGATCTTCATCTTTTGGAAGACAATTCCCAATTTGAAGATGGTATAACGGATGCAATCGCTTTCCAAATGCCCTACTAACTTCGCAAATTATTTGCTATAATTTGTATATATTGGGAACCATCTAAACCATTGGCATTATGGCAAAAATATAAAACTGAATTTATGGAGGATTACACCAGGAGGTATACTCCAGAAATTGCTGAGCAACTGGCTCTTCATGAGATTAATGAAGTGCTCTTAAGCAATAAAAAATCCTGTGCTGACTACGGATTGCCAACTCCAGTAAATGTTCCAGATGAAATACTGAAGCAATTGAAAGCTATGCTTAATGAAGCTCAGAAATCAGCTTTCGATGCAATTATGCAAGCAATCAATGCTGCATCACAGCCAGACAACACTAGCTCACACTGTTTTTTTTTGGACAGCCCAAGAGGCAGTGGAAAGACATTTTTGTCCAGCTGCTTGCACAAGACACTACAAGCAGAAAATAAGTCTATTTGTTCAGTAGCCTCCACTGGATTGGCGGCTACATTACTACAAAACGGTAGCACCTACCATTCAAAATTTTGCCTTGGAATTACAACAAATGAGACCACAGTGTCAAAAATGAAGCCAACCTCACTTCAAGCAAAAGGAGCTTAGGGAGTCATCTGTCGTTATTTGGGACGAAGTAACAATGACTCCCTGTTTTAATATGAACGATGTGGATAATTTGTTCCAAGACATATGTTGAAAAAAAGACCATTTGGTGGAAAAGTATTCATAAACGGTGGTGACTTTCGTCAAACCCTACCAATAGTGGAAAGTGGAAAAAAAGCCCAAATGGTACAGTCCTCCATTAAATACTCAAAATCCTGGAATCAGTTTTCACGGTTCCGGTTACAACAGAATGTGAGAACGTCTCAGGATGAAGTTGAGTACAACTCATGGTTACTGAAACTTGGCAATGGAGAGTCGTCAAATGCATATGGTCTACCAGAAGACACAACTGAAATCCCGAATTCTTTTATTGAAGAGGGTGATTTAATTACAGCTATTTTTGGCGATTCAATTGAGATTACTGATGCAACGGTAGAAGCAATTGCCAATAAAGCAATTCTTACGCCATTGAATGATGACGTTCACGCCTTGAACGACAAAATTCTTAGTCAAGTTCAAGGTGAACACTCAACATATCACTCTGTCGACACAATTGCGGAAGAGGAGGGTGTGATTCTCACAGATTACCCTGTAGAGTTTTTTTTTAACTCTTTGAATCCCACTGGGATGCCTCCTCATGAACTAAAGCTGAAACCAGGAGTTGTAATTATGTTTACACGTATCTATTGAAATCTATATATATAAAAATGAGTGTGTGTGTATTGGCAACCAATCACTAAGCGTGTGTGTGTGTATCAGCCACGCCCACTCCACATAGCAAACGATCACCTTTCATTTCACCAGAGATGTTTATAAGAGGCTGAGCTGTGATTGGTTGCTATGAGCAACGTTTTCCTCGAAGACAGTTGTGGTAACTGAGGCCTATTATTCTTATCATTTCTTTGGTGTTATTGTCGTTTTGTAAAGCTGGAAATAACATAATTTATTACCGTGCCGACACAGACCACCCTCTGCCACAGAATGCAGGGGGAGCCCAGTATCACACAAGATAGGATTAGATACACAGCTCAGCATTCAGTAACACAGGATAAGGTTAGATACATGGCTCAGCAGACAGTATCACACAGGATAGGATTAGATACACGGCTCAGCAGACTGTATCACACAGGATAGGATTAGATACACAGCTGAGCACACAGTATCACAGGATAGGATTAGATACACGGCTCAGCAGGCAGTATCACATAGGATAGGATTCGATACACGGTTCAGCAGGCAGTATCACACAGGATAGGATTAGATACATGGCTCAGCAGACTATCGCACAGGATAGGATTAGATACACAGCTCAGCAAACAGTAACACACAATAGGATTACACGGCTCAGCAGACAGTATCACACAGGATAGGATTAGATACACAGCTCAGCAGACTTTCACACAGGATAGGATTAGATACCTGGCTCAACAGACAGTATCACACAGGATAGGATTAGGTACACAGCTCAGCAGACAGTGTCACACAGGATAGGATTAGGTACACGGCTTAGCAGACTATCACAGGAGAGGATTAGATACATGGCTCAGCAGACAGTATCAAACAGGATATGATTAGATACACGGCTCAGCAGACTGTATCATACAGGATGGGATTAGATACATGGCTCAATAGACTATCACAGAGGATAGGATTAGATACACAGCTCAGCAGACAGTATCACACAGGATAGGATTAGATACATGGCTCAGCAGACAGTATGACACAGGCCAGGATTAGATACACGGCTCAGCACACAGTATCACACAGGATAGGATTAGATACACGGCTCAGCAGACTGTATCATACAGGATGGGATTAGATACATGGCTCAATAGACTATCACAGAGGATAGGATTAGAGACACAGCTCAGCAGACTAACACACAGGACAGGATTAGATACACAGCTCAGCAGACAGTATCACACAGGATAGGATTTTATACACAGCTCAGCAGTCAGTATCACACAGGATAGGATTAGATACACAGCTCATCACACAGTATCAGACAGGACAGGATTAGAGACATGGCTCAGCAGACAGTAACACAGGATAGGATTAGGTACACAGCTCAGCAGACAGTATCACACAGAACAGAATTAGATACACAGCTCAGCAGGCGGTATCACACAAGATAGGATTAGATACACAGCTCAGCAACAGGATGTGCCAAAGGAGAGGACCTTTTAATTTAAAGAATTCCACTCATTCCATCTGATTTGCCTTTTGATTTTAAATGCCTAGTTTCCAGTTTGACTGATATTTGCAATGTCCATTAACAAGGCTCAGGGACAGTCCTTGAAAGTAGTTTACGTGGCCTGTTCAAGAGTTGGAACTGCCAAAAATCTGTTAATCTTTGCACCGGAAGGAAAAACCAAAAATGTTGTTTATCCAAAAGGCTCTTGAATGAGTTGAAAATAAAATACTATCAATACTTAGGTAATCGTTTAGTTAATTTGTGTTGCAAATCTGTAGTGTTGAGTATATGATGTGAAATGTTTTTATGCGCAATATAATCATTGTAATTTGTTATAACTAACCACAGTTAGTTACTATGCCCAGGCAACGCCGGACTCTTCAGCTAGTTATATAATAAAATTGAGGTAGCAGAATAAGTGTTTATAATATTAATATATAGAGTTAGCAACACATATGATAATACAAGTGAATAGAAGA
Organism: Ranitomeya imitator; assembly: GCF_032444005.1. Taxonomy (NCBI): domain Eukaryota; kingdom Metazoa; phylum Chordata; class Amphibia; order Anura; family Dendrobatidae; genus Ranitomeya; species Ranitomeya imitator. Next base: position 414,361,418 of record NC_091285.1, read on the forward strand.
CTATATTGAAACAAAGATAATATTATATATCCACATTGCACAACAGGCACAAATCACAAGGGAGATGGTGAAGGCGCACCGCACCCATCTAGCATTTGGCATAAACACGCGTCGGGTGTGGTGGGACTTCACCATATCACCTGTGATTTATGCCTCTTGTGCAATGTGGACATATAATATTATCTTTGTTTCCATATAGTCTTCTATTCACTTATTATCATATGTGTATCTCTTATAGCGCCATTTATTCCATAGTACTTAACATGTGAAGATGAGTATGCATAATAAAAACAAGTACAATAATGTTAACCCCTTAACGACCGCCGATACGCCTTTTAACGGCGGCAGTTAAGGGTATTTAAACCACAGCGCCGCTTTTTAACAGCACTGAGATTTAAGTGTATAGCGCCCCCCAGAGTCGGAATTTCTCTGAGGTCTTGGATACCGGGGGTAGCTGAGACCTCAAAGAACATGATTCGGGTCCGTTTTTACCGACCCCAGTGTTGCAATCGCCGTTATTAACGGTATAACGGCAACCGCAAAAAATTCAGATTTTCCATTTAATTTATCCTCTGATGTGATCGCAAATCAGAGGAAAGAGAAATAGGGTCCCTCGATTACCCCCCAGTACCTCTGGTGTCCAGACATTCCCCCATGAAGTCCCCCAGGCTGCCGGTGTTTTCTTCCGGGAGAATATGGTGGGTGCATGCGCAGTTCGCCCGCCGAGATCTGCCGGCCAGCACCCGGCAACAATAGGAAAGTTTTCCTCTTGGTTCATTTCTCCTGTTACCCTTGGGAAAATAAATATTTGGGGGTGAAAAGATTTTTGTGGGAAAAATATGATTTTTTATTTTCACGGTTCTACGTTATAAACTTCTGTGAAGCACTTGGGGGTTCAAAGTGCTCACCACACAGCTAGATAAGTTCCTTGAGGGGTCTAGTTTCCAAAATGGGGTCACTTGTGTTTCTTTCACTGTTTAGGCACATCAGGGGCTCTCCAAACGCGACATGGCGTCCGATTTCAATTTCCGCCAATTTTGCATTGAAAAAGTCAAACGGCGCTCCTTCCCTTCCGAGCTCTGCCGGCCACTTATGGGGTATCGGCGTTGTCAAGAGAAATTGCACAACAACTTTTGTGGTTCAATTTCTCTTTTAACACTTGTAAAAATAAAAAAAAATTTCTGAAGTAAAATATTTGTGAAAAAAAAAGTTAAATGTTCATTTCTTCCTTCCACATTGCTTCAGTTCCTGTGAAGCACGTAAAGGGTTAATAAACTTCTTGAATGTGGTTTTGAGCACATTGAGGGGTGCAATTTTTAGAATAGTGTCACTTTTGGGTATTTTCTGTCATGTACACCCCTCAAAGTGACTTCAAATGTGATGTGGTCCCTAAAATGGTTTTGTAAATTTTGTTGTAACAATGAGAAATCCCTGGTCAACTTCCTAACCCAAAAAAATTTTGATTCCAAAATTGTGCTGATGTAAAGTAGTTTGAAAATTGCAAAAATCTCAAAATTTTCGCCATATTTGTGTTTTTTATCATAAATAAAGGCAAGTCCTATCGAAGAAATGTTAACGCTAACATGAAGTACAATGTGTCACAAAAAAACATTCTCAGAATCAGTGGGATCTGTTGAAGCGTTCCAGAGTTATAACCACATAAAGTGGCAGTGGTCACAATTGTAAAAATTGGCCCGGTCATTAAGCAGCAAATTGGCTCTGTCACTAAGGGGTTTAACAATACATGTCCCCAAACTGGTACAGGAGCAGAGGACCCTGCCCATGAGGGCTCCATGTCAACAAGGGATGGGTGAGGATACAGTAGGTGAGGGTAGAGATGGACTTGCAGCAGTATGGAGGAACGAGGGTTACTGCAGGTTGTAGGTTTGTCGGAAGAGGTGAGTCTTCCTCCAGGTTCCTTTTGAAGGTTTCCACAGTAGGTGAGAGTCTGATATGTTGGGGTAAAGAGTTCCAGAGTAGGGGGGATGTGGGAAGAGGAGAGTAGAGAAGGAGATCTTGTGAGAATTGGAGGTTGAATGCAGGTACCTTACATATTAATATTATAACCACTTATACTACTACCTCCATTTTATTATATTTATTATTTAAGTGCAATAGATATACCCTTAAGGGCTTCACTTTTGGACGTTTCCACTATGGTTCTACTCTTGCTAAGGTGATTTCTGCCATTTCTTGATTACCTGAGGTGCGCTACTATTTCTGTTTATATAATCTTTGTGTGTTTTAATTTATTAAGAATGAATATTTAGTGGATTTTATTAGCTTTCTATTGTTTTATTTTTGGTGTTTCTGATAATGGTGTATATAAGCCCCCCTATATAGATTATGAATATACAGTTAGGTCCATATATATTTGGACAGAGACAACATTTTTCTAATTTTGGTTATAGACATTACCACAATGAATTTTAAACTAAACAATTCAGATGCAGTTGAAGTTCAGACTTTCAGCTTTCATTTGAGGGTATCCACATTAAAATTGGAGGAAGGGTTTAGGAGTTTCAGCTCCTTAACATGTGCCACCCTGTTTTTAAAGGGACCAAAAGTAATTGGACAATTGACTCCAAGGCTATTTCATGGACAGGTGTGGGCAATCCCTTCGTTATGTCATTCTCAATTAAGCAGATAAAAGGCCTGGAGTTGATTTGAGGTGTGTGGTTTGCATTTGGAAGGTTTTGCTGTGAAGTAAACATGCGGTCAAAGGAGCTCTCCATGCAGGTGAAACAAGCCATCCTTAAAGGGACTCTGTCACCTGAATTTGGAGGGAACAATCTTCAGCCATATGGGCGGGGTTTTGGGGTGTTTGATTCACCCTTTCCTTACCCGCTGGCTGCAATATTGGATTGAAGTTCATTCTCTGTCCTCTGTTGTACATGCCTGCACAAGGCAATCTTGCGGAAGCGGAAGTCCGAGGTTGTGGGAGAACTGTATGCCCCACAGCAGAAACCGGCGGGCAGGAGATTCCATATCTTCTGTACACAATTACACCCTAAGGCACAGCAGCAGATTAAAGTCTGGAATCAACACGAGAAGGGACACCTGTAAAAAAACTTGAGTTGCCTGCCATGCGGGTAGTGTCTGTTACACCTGGTCTGGTCTCTGTACCTGTGCATGGTCCTCGTCGGGACTCCCACTCTGTGCTGACTCCACGCTGTCAGGATGCAGCTTCTGCCTCTCCTGCTTCCTGGCATGCTGCCAGCAGGTTCTCAGGCAGAGTGCTTAGGCCACGAGCGCGCTCGCTCCCGATCTCTTAAAGAGACAGCGCGCATTTTAAAAAATATGCTTCTGGCCAATGGCGTGTTGTTCAATGCTATTTCTAGCTCCTCCACCATAGGGACAAGTATCTACGGTTGCTTCTTCCCGTTTCTGTCAGCATGTGCTTCTGTTTTTGAAAGTTCTCTGCCAGTGCTCTGCTAATATTCTCTGTTTCCACAGATCATCAGCTATCAGTTACCCGGCTATCTTGGATGACGTTCGCTCTGTCTACGCCAGTTCCGTCTCGTCCCACCAATCTGCCATCCTCATCTCCGGACAACGCCAGTACCGCTGGAACCAGCTTCTACCTGTACACCCGGTTCCACCTGGTTAGCTCCACGTCTCCCGCTAACCCTGATTGTCCGTTTGTCCCGCTGGGACAGCTACCACGAGTCCGGGGTCTAACTGGAGGTAGTACTCGTGTCCTCCAGGCATTCCATTCTGACCCTGTTCGAGGAGACTTACCACGGGTGTCTGGGACTCACGTAGTCACGCCTCCTTCGGAGCCCCCGGAGTGTGGCCCACGTTAAACCTTAATAAAAACTAATGTGAACTTCAACTTCTGTGTCTCCGTTTCCATTTGTTACAGTGTCAACCTAAAAGGACAGATTAAGAAAGAACCTTGTGTGAAGCCTCAGGCAGCAAGGGACAGAGAACACAGTGCAGTAAATTAGGCTTCCAACCCCACCTGGCTAGGGGGATTCCAAATCGCTTCCATGCTGCCCGGATTCCAAAGATCACCTGTAACCTGTACCAGGACTTCACCAGTAAAAGGTAAAGAGACTGCAACCTTGTGTCCTCCAACTCTTTCCTGCACTTCACCATCTTTCCCTCTTACCAACCACATCGGGAGCCCTGGGGACTAAGCTCTGCCTGTTGGGAGCTATACCAACTTTGCTGCAACTCCATCAGCCACTAGTGGACCCCCCTTAAGCAATGTCGGCCATTCCTGGCCAAATACCACAGGTGGCGTCACGAACATTACTACATTAAACTTTATTCCCATTTCCATTAATCCCCATTTACTGGACGCCCAGGGCTATGGACCGGGTCACTGCCACAGTGACCACCCCTTTAAGGACAACCAAATCCGGTACTGCGTATCCCACGGTCCTAGCGGGCGCTCCAGACGTGTAAAAGTCGGGCGCACCCGATTCTTGAAGCACACACTTAATGAATTGAGGCCATTTGACGAGTGGTGCGCCTCTCGGTGCCCCACGCCAGATACCTTACCCCATAATCCCACTGGTGTAGCTTTCTGCCATAACTGGACTAAACGAGCTGTGACATCGTACCCCCTGATGCGCCCGTTTTGATGGAGCTGAAACAACGTGAAAACACCAAAAGGGACAATTTTTGCGAAACTCCACATTATGCAAAAAAATGTGTTTAGTTTCAAAACAATTTACACCAGAATTCGGTGACATTTTGGTTTGATGAATTGGGGCAGGGGTGTTTATGGGTGTTCTCCTACTGACACGAATTATCCCAGTGAAAAACATCTCAGCCAGTTCTATCCAAATGGCTGATAACACAACTGGGTAAAGTGGGTATTCTGGGAAACAGCTAAATACCCTAAACTGATAGAGAAACTGTATAGCCAGTTCTCCTGTTTGTGCCGGAACTGCTTCTATTATTGGTTGCACACTGACACTTCCCTAATGGCCCAGCACAAGTGCAGCATCAAATCTTACAGAAAGGGGCATTTCCGGTTGGTTTATGCCGTACATTCAGCGAGAGCCGTGCTGCTTTCAAAGATGCACAAGCTCGCGGGTCCGGAACTAATGCACCGGGCGACACCGGCAGGGGACTGATTACTGACACGGACTTCCGGGCAATATGGCGGCGCCCAGGTGAAGCGTGGTTATTGCTGAAGTGTGCGCGGTGATGGCAGGGCTTACGTTATTTATCCGGGGTCTCCCGGAAAATGCCACCAATGAGCGGCTAGAGCAGATCTTCAGTGACAGAGGACCCCTGCGGCAGAGCTTCGTGGTGCGGGAGAAAGGTAATAATAGCTGGCGGTGTGCGGCAGAATGCACGGTGTGTAGGGGGTCCGTGTATGCTTGTACAGGTGCTGCCTGAGACTGAGGGCCGCCTGAGGGCCTACATATGTTAGGCTGGCTGTACACGTTACATGGCTGTTGGCCCAATGAAGATTCCAATGACCTCCATAGCTTCCATGGACGAGCACTCACTCGCTCGAACACTCTTTGTGAGAGCTGTTGATTGACGTGTCGGCCGGGGGCTTATCTCAGCAATCCGAATTATGACCAGCGCCATCAGCATATCTCCTGACCATTGGTTGGCTGTCGGCTGACCCTGTCGATATTGGCGGGCTCAAACAATAATAGTCGGTTTACATATGGTGCCGGGCCAGTAGTATGATTGATTTGTGTGGCCCGGTTAATCCAAGCTTTTGGCATTCTCTCAACGTTTTCACCCAGCTCCCACAAAGCAGGGGCTGGAGTAAGATGCTAGCTGCACGCCACTTGGCCGGTGCTCCGGAGTCACGCTGAGGCTTATGTGCGTCTTCGTGTATCAGAAGCGTCCGATTTCAGCACACATAAGCAAGGCCAGTGTGAACAATGGTGGTTTTGATGTATTGGGCCCCAAGAAGTTTTCTTCCAATAGATATGATGTATCTGAATGTGATAAATGTGCTATGAGTGGGGGTCCCAGATATAGGGCAAACAGTTGTCACCTATTAGTAGACAGGAGATGATACTGTGAGTAAACACCGGGTTTTTTTCTTTTCCTATCTACTGTACAATAATGACAACATGTAGTTATCACGAAATCTAACATCGTTCCCCAACATCCCTACTGCCAACACATGCTTCCATATAGTGGCCTTCCGAAATTGCTGAACAATCCTTCTTTACAGCCAGACATATAATCATATAATTGAATTTGTATGACTGCCACTTTAAAGAGGTCTTCAGTACGTTACAAATATTGCTGAAGAGTGGGGAATTATCTAAAAGAAAGGGATAACGATTACGTTCCTGTTGTCAGCTACCACTTCACAACATTACTTTAGTGGTCTTTTGCCGTTCTGCAAATGTCTTTTCCATCACTTATGTGACTGCTGCATCCAACTACTGGGACCAGCAGCCAAGTGTCATATGTGTAAATATCACCACTGTGGCCAGTGACTAATTGTGTGCGTAATGTTTTTTTTTATTTTTTATTTTATAATCTTTATCTTTAGGCAAATTTTGTAAAAATCCCCAACATGCCTCTAAGGGATCATCTTTCTTTTTTTTTTTTTTTTTTTTTTTAATAAATAATTGGTGTCAGTGCATCTCTTGATCACCTACTTAAATTGCTGCAAAGCTCCATCAAAGGCTGCTTTTATTTTTTACACTGCTCCATACCGCACAGCTCTGCACTTTTAAGAACTGCTGTGCTTGCAATTGAAGCTCAGTGCTTTTCTGAAACGACTGATTGGTAGTGGTGCCAAGAGTCCGACACCCAAAAATCTGAAACTTGTGGCCTATCCTAACAATGTGTCCTTAGCTTAGAGTAACTGGGAAAATCTACTTTAGAGCGACTTTTTCAACACATTTTGAAACGTGTTAAAAAAAAAGGTCTGGTGTCTGCAGGTTCTGTATATGCAGTTTTTTGTCAGACTGTTTCCTTTGCGGAGTAGTTGTTTTTTTTATCAGAACTGTCACTTGATGGCAAGAATAGTGCAGAATACAGTGATGTTTGTACCTTTTACAACAGTTGAAGCCGGTAATGAACATCAGACTGTACTCACTATAGGTTGAAAAATGATAAAACCTACAGCTTATGGGTCAGGAGTGGACCAGCTAACTACTTAAAATCACCTGTGGCTTTTGGGAGTGGGAGTGCACATGTTCAAAAAGGCTTAATACAAATAGAGAACAAGACCAGCACATCCAAGCTAGTGTGAACAGGCGCCAACCACAAAAAAAAACTATAAGCTGAAAAAACTATATAGGTTGCACCTCTATTTACCATTATTTTCTATGGCAGTAATGCATTTTCAATGTTCTAGAGTAATCCTTCCTGGTAAATAATGGTCTAACCTTTATCCTGACCCATAAATTGTAGTGTTTTTTGCCCAGGAGAGGTGACAAAACAGGACAGGGACCCAATTATGAAGGACACCTTGATGTGGCAATTGGACTTACATACATTGGCCAATTTATGCGCGAAGTACCTTCCTTTTTTCATAGCAATTTTTGCAGATAAATATTTCATGTGTACATTATATAGCGCTTTTTTTCCTATTTTCTGTGGCAGTAATGCATTTTCAGTGTTCTAGAGTAATCATTCTTGGTAAACAATGATGCAACCATTATCGGTTTTCAACTTGCCGTATATATATATTTTTTTGGTTGGCGCCTGTTCACACTAGCTTGGGTGTTCTGGTCTTGTTCTCTATTTGTACTCACTATAGCTTAGCTGTTAGCTCCTTCGTGGCCTGATATAAACATTGAGCAGACCCTCACTGCACAGCTACATTCAGCGTGTAGCTGCCACTGCCGAGTACTACAGATCATTTTGTATTCTATTGAGCAGGAGGTGTTCTGTAATATTCAGCAGTGACCGCTACACATTGCACAGAGCTGTTCTTTGCCACTTCTTCCGGTGTTTCCATCAGGCCACAACCATAGCTAATTACAGCTGATTGGTCCTAGTAATGAGTTTCAGATGCTCACTGATACAATATTTATCACCTATCTTAACGATAGGCCCTCAATAAATTTGATTGGATAACCTCCTACGGTCTATTTCATAGGAGCATAGTGTGAGTGCTTTTCTTCGCCCTCATTACGACCACAAATCCTGGCATGGCTGCATGTTTCATAATCTGAACTAACAGCATTTTATGTCCTAATGATTCACTGGGCTGGCTTTAATCACTGAGGATGGTAAAATATGTTCACTTTACTTGCAGGGGTAGAAAAATGTCGTGGTCTTGGCTATGTCACATTTTCTATGTTGGAGGATGCACAGAGAGCAATGAAGGAAATAAAGGAGTACGATGGAAAGAAAATCGAAGTGATGGTGGCCAAGAAAAAGTTACGTGATAAAGATAAAAAGCAGAAAACTAAAGGTACTACCAATGTTTGTTTATAGAGCCATAAAAGTCATATGTTTACCCATACCTGAAAAATTCTGCGAGTACAGTAAAATAAGAAATGCCCATTTTTTTTGGTTGTGTGACTTGAACCTATATACATTTATATGTTTTAGAAACAACTGAGAATGCAAAACAAAGCAAACCCAAAGATGTAAAAGTCCCACCCAAAAAAGCCAGACTGATCATCCGCAATCTGAGCTTTAAGGTAAAGTATTAAGTAGATGGCGGTGATTGTAAGGAGCCATGCTGTGATAGAAGTAGAAATAAGTCTATACCTGATCTTCAGGTGACTGATCACCAACTATAGGAAGTTGTAATGACTTTTTGCTTTCAGCCTACAAAAAGTAATACGTTATTTTGGGCCTCAAGCACTAGGAGTTTGTCTTCTATGAGCTCTTTATCCCTTCAATACCTGGATATCTGAGGAATACAATAGATTAGAACTTTACTGAAAGCATTTTACCAAACAAGACATAACCCATATTCATATAGGATCCCCACTAGATGGACATAATATGAACTGGTACAATACAATGAAGTTTTATAATCCTAGGTGAATAATGTAAATTATTTTTCCTTTAAGTGAAGAAATAAATGGGTTGTCTGGGTTTGAAAGCAAAGTTTGCAGTCACTTCACATGACTGCAGACCTCTCTGCACGCTGTCTCAATTCCCACTTATTGCTGACATGAGTGAGCAGTCACGTGACTGTATGTATGCTGTTTGCTTCCACTCTTTTGAGATAAGCTGAATGAGACTAGTTGGCACTAGTGATAATAATCTTTTATTTTATATAGCGACAACATATTCCGCAGCGCTTTACAGTTTGCACACATTATCATCACTGTCCCCAATGGGGCTCGCAATCTATCAGTATGTCTCTGGAATGATGAGTGAACGTGCTTGGATAATTTGTTCGAGTCCTCGCGGCTGCATGATTCGCTGCTGTTCAGTAGCCACAACACATGCGGGGATTACTTGTTTGTTAGGCATTCCCAGCATGTTTGTGGCTGAATAATAGCCTTAAAACATGCTTCTGCAAGGACTCAAACATATTATTCAAGCACTCCCAAAATGCCAAATAACACATTATCTAAGCATTTTCACTCATCGCTAGTTGGCATGTGACCTCTCACTCAGTCTGACAGTGCTGGGGAATCGAGACAGCGTGGTTTGCACGCTGTCGCTGATCAGAAGTCTCCAGTCATGCCGAGTGACAACAGACTTGGCTCTCAAAACTGGACAACCCCTTTAATACTAATGAAAATCTAACTAGCCTACATTGCAAAATTGTGCCTTAGGATACTTGTTACAATATGACATTATATGGACATATTGATGTAAAAATGAAAATCCTATAACTGTCTGATTGCAGGAAGGGAAAATAGGGTCAAGTAGTGATATTCTGTTGGATTTCCTACTGATCCCCGTGTGCATGGCCACTATAGTCGGGTGATATGTCCTCACTCATGCATTTTTAAAAAGAAAAAATATAGTATAATATATATTATATAATATAAAAAAAAATATAATTTTAGAAAACATTTCGAGTTCATAGAACTTGTCATCGATGTGAAAGTTCTTTTAAGGCCTACACTGGCTTGTTCCTTTAAGGATCAATGGTTGTCCAAAATCCTTTTTTAAAGGGAACCTGTCACCTGAATTTGGCGGGACTGGTTTTGGGTCATATGGGCGGAGTTTTTGGGTGTTTGATTCACCCTTTCCTTACCTGCTGGCTGCAATATTGGATTGAAGTTCATTCTCTGTCCTCCGTAGTACACACCTGCGCAAAGTAATCTTACCTTGCACAGGCGTGTACTATGGAGGACAGAGAATGAACTTCTATCCAATATTTCGGCCAGCATGCAGCCAGCAGGTAAGGAAAGGGTGAATCAAACACCCGAAAACTCCGCCCATATGACCCAAAACTGGTCCCGCCAAATTCAGGTGACAGGTTCCCTTTAACAGCTCCACTGTCCACCATAAAATAAATGGTGTACTTGGTACCTCTTCCAATCACTGTGGTGTGTTCACCTGTTACCTTATCTTGTGAGTGCTGTAGTGAGTATGTCCAATCCGATGAAGTAGTAAAGGCTGCAGAGATCGCGTGACATAATAATGTCACGAGACCTCAGGGGGGTCAGAAGGTAATAGCCCAGCGATCTGAGGAATGGCACCAGTGCGGGAGGTGAGTATATATTTTTTTTATTTTCTGATGGGCAGTGGTGCTGATAATACGAAGTTGTCCAGTAGTGGACAATCCATTTAAGAATAATTTTTAGTTTCTAACCATTATTGTGATGTCATTTTGTGTGAGCATATAAAGTTATTGATAACCCATTTCATGGCGATCACCATGTGCTGTCAATGATCTCCTGGTCACAGAAGTAGAGGTTCTTAGTGCACATGTTCACAGACATCAGTCCTATTCACAATCTAGGGAAGAATTTTGTCTCCATAACAATGTGGTTGCCGTTTTAATATATTTATAGTGATTATGTCCCTAGAGAAAATGAGCTAGTTAAATGTATTTAGGAATTAACTTATCATGAAACATTTTTTTATTGATTTTTTTTTTTATTTTTTCTATTCCTGAAGAACTCTCTTAGAATGTAAACTTTAGATCTGTGCTCACTCACTACTAAATCACACCTCAGGTGGTCAGTTAACATTTTCGTGTGCTCTTTTTCTGTCCACATACAATCTATTGTGCTGACTGTCCTTTATTATTTCCCATAACAGTGCTCTGAAGAAGATCTCAAAACACATTTTTCCACTTTTGGGTCTGTGATGGAGGTCAGCATCCCCAAAAAACCAGGTTGGATTTATTTTTGAATACGGTTGAAAAAAAATAAAAAGTGTTTTTGTATAGCGGGGTCTGGAGTAAAAGCTGTCAAAGGTGTACGGCCTCCTTAAGTGATTTCTCTTCGTTCCAGCAGTTTCTCCTAGCTCCTTTATTCTGATGCTTTACGTACAGTGGACTGCTGGGGATGTTGGTAAATCTTTGTAATCTAACATTTTTCTCTCCATTTTCCATATCCCATTATTCAGCCTTTGCTCTGTCAGGAACCTTTACGACATGCACACAACAGGAATTATACAATCCGCTGTCTTGAGGGTCTCGTTGTATATCTTGAAAAGCAATATTAGCCTCAGCAATATTCTCATTGGTTTAATTACCATATCACTCGTAATGAAGGTTCTTTGTCCAACAGATGGGAAGATGCGAGGATTTGCTTTTGTGCAGTTTAAGAACATGCTAGAAGCCAGCAAAGCCTTAAAAGGGACAAATATGAAGAGTATAAAAGGTGAGAAGACTTGCAAACATAATGGATGTGCCTGTTTAAATGCTTTTTTGGGGTGTAAAATTAAAGATGCTCTCATTACATTTGGGAAATCAGACTTCGTGCTGCACATTGACAGTATCGCTTGTCTTTGTAAACCTGACCCTTGATAGAAGTGTTGCAGTATTATCAAAGGATAATGTATGGGAGTAGAATAATTGTGGTCATAATGCAATTAAAAAACACCCCCCCCCAAAAAAAACAAACAAAAAACAGTCACATCAATTGATAGGATGGTATGAAGCATTTTAAGACAGACAATGTTTCAGTGGTGAAATGCACTTGAACCTATTTTATTTTTTTTTTCTTCCATAGATCGAACTGTTGCTGTTGATTGGGCTGTTGCTAAGGATAAATACACTGCAACTCAGGGATCATCAGTCAGGGGTGAGTAACCATTGTTATCTGGGTGACTTTTCCAGGTTTTGATGCAAACGATATGCTAGCTTTAACCAAGTAAGGTGTACTATGGTCTTCTCACATTGTTTCCAGAAACCAAGGAAAGTGGCCAGAAGGAACAGATCAAGGATTCATCAGATGATGAAGAGTCATCGGATGATGAAGCTGCAACTCCAATAAAAGGTGGAGATGAAGGGGAGGAGGATGATGTTAGTGACGATGTCGAGGAAGACTCAAGTGAAAATGACACAGAAGAATCTGACGATGAGAAGGAAACATCACAACAGAAAACTAAAGGCAATAAAATGTAAGTAATGGGTCAGTGCTATGAAGAAAGTGGATTATCCAATTTCCTCTTAGGATTCAGTTACCCTTACCTCACCTATACTGTTTGCTTTTCCTTACATTTAATTTGTCCCACTAAAAAAGTATTACATTGAGTGGTAAAATGATAAGAACCAGCATACTGAGGCTTCTGTTTAACCAGTATCTGGAACATAATTGTGGAGGTTATGGTGGATGAGAATAGGAGTATTTAGCACTGTTGCTTTTATTTCTCCTACGCCTCATTGGGGGGACACAGGACCATGGGTGTTATGCTGCTGCCAGTAGGAGCACACTAAGTTAACACAGAAAGATTAACTCTTCCTCTGCAGTATACACCCCTTCACTGGCCAGGATTCAAACCAGTTCTTGCTTAGTGTCTGTAGGAGGCACTAGGGTCTGTTTTCAGACCCCAACTTTCTTATTTTAATTTGAAAAATTTTAATTTTCTGTAAATTTTTTATTTTTTACTTAACTGAGTGAAGGGGGCGACGGAATCCTTTTATAGGGTCCGCTCTCCCCCGAACCATCAACAGGTGAGCACGGCGAGTATACCTCCCTGTCCCTCTCCTGCGAAGTCTGGGGCACGCCTAACCTTACTGGGGCGACGGTTCCTTTTATAACCCAATTTCCCCCCCCCCCCCCCACAAGACGGCGAGCACATAGAGCAAGGCTCTCATGTTCCTCTCCGGGGCCCGACACCTGAGGCAAGGCCCACATCGGGTGGCGTCACAGCCCCATGACTAAAGCCCCCCTTGGGGGACAGAGGAAGATGGATGGCACAGGTGCATGGATTCGGCACCTTCACATGACAGGAGGCCAGCGATTTACCAGCGGCACTGTGAGTACATACCGCGCTCCCATCTGCGGCAGATGTGCGGTCCGAGTCCCTGGGGAGAGGCTCCGTCGGCCGGGTGTCGGCAACGTTCTGTTGCGGCCGCCGCCGCGCATCGCCGGCAGGGCCCAAAAATTTAGTTCCCGACTTTCACCTGGACTAAACCGCAGCTCCGCCCCCTTTTCCCGGCGCTTCTCGTCTGGGATGAGAGGCGCCCCTGCAAATCTCGGGGGCCTTTAGCACTGTTGTTTTTTTTGTTTTTTTTTAACTGTGTGCAGTTAATGGGCTTACTTCTGTATGCGTGCCTGGTTCTGTGATTTATAGGCCTACTAAGAAACCTCAGACTACTAAAGGCAGAGTGAAGGATGACCATGATGATGACCAGGAGGAGGAAAGTGATGAGGATGAAGAGGATGATGATGTTTCTGAAGACTCTGGTCAGGAGAGTGACATAGAAGATGAGTCAGAAAACTCTGAATCTGAGAGTGAAAAGAAAGGTACACCATGATAACGAAGGGGGCGTCCCGAAACAATAGTTTTCAGTTTGCCAGGAGATAAAGCCACTAATTATGGCTGAATTTGTTAGCTACAAGTGCTTGTATGAAGTGTGCATCTTTTTACTTCTGATTTATGCAGTCAGAGTGTAGCAATTAAAGCACTGGGAATGAAGTCTAACTACGCTGCTCCATTAGCAAGCGTCTTTTATTACTGTGAGCTCCTCTGTATTAATAATGGCATTTTATTCCCCTGATGTTTGTTATGTCTGCACTTTGGGCAATAACACATACACTACCCAGAGGTGTCTGATGATGAAAACACTATAACAGGCGTTACACTTGTCTTTGTAGAGTTTGCTAAAATGATTTTTTTTATTATATCATAGTTTATTAAAGTGACCAGCTACAACATGTTTTTTAATTTGTATTTTAGTCAAAACTAAAGTGAAGAAACGATTACCGTCAGACGTTGGCGAAGGAAAAACATTGTTCATAAGGTGAAGCTTTAGCTCTATACAACTCGCTTTGTAAAAAGCATAATGTAAAACACACACATTCCAGCTCTGTCAGCACCGAAAAGCTGAAAAATAACCCTCCAGCAGCTCATCAATGAGATGTGCACTAGCAGAGAAGCCAGCATTACGTGTTTGCCCATTCTAGTCCTTCATTGCATGATCTAGCACAACAGGGCTTAGCAATTAATTCTTATTAAGCAAATCTGACCGTATCTTCTATTTTGACACTTATTTATGTGTTTGTTCTTGAAATATAGTATGTGTGTTTATGTATAGCTATCTATATTACCTTTAGAGATCTTGAACATAACTATAAAAGTAATGGTAGATTTGTATATACAGTTATTTATTTTTTTTTAAAAATTTGTGTGCTGTAGAAATTTGTCATTTAACTCCGAAGAAGATGATATAGAAGAGTTGTTGCTGAGATATGGCGAGATTAAACATGTCCGGATAGTGTTACATCCTGATACAGAGCACTCTAAAGGTGAGCCCGACATTGTGCCAAAGGACTTCTGATAAACCCAAAAATGAGGAGCAATTCTGTTTGGTAAAATATATAAATTGTATAGTAATCACTTATAGCAAACTTGTAAGTAAGATTTTTCTACATTAAGGAAGAAATCTAGTACGGACAGTGGTTAAAGAAAACCTTTTCTGTTTCTTGTATTTTTTATTATATAATTTTATTCTATAGTTTGTAGTCTACATAGCATAAATCCTATAATAAAGGAAAAAGGAAAAAAAAACCCAATGCTATAAAATACTTTACATAGGGTAAAAAAAACAAAACAGTAATTTGAGTAAGCGGCATTGCGGCTGGAGAGGACATACAACAAATAGTGGCTGAAAAAGTGTATTAGTTCTGTAAATATGTCATATACCACAAACATGGTGCTAATATGTAGCAATTATATGCCACTCATGTAGTTAATGTAATACGTGATTATGAGAATCATAGGGGGCATATAGCTGAGACGAGAATTAGCCCCTTTCCGACATCGGGCGTTAATAGCATGCCAATGTCGGACTCCTCCCTGTTTGGTGCGGGCTCCAGCGCTGAGCCCGCACCTGTCTGTTCACATGACAGCTGATTATATACAGCTGACATTTCGCCGCAACAGCCGCGGGTGGAATCGGAATCGCCCGGTGGTCGGCACTCATAGCAAGTGAGCATTTCTCCTACATACAGGCGATCTGATCATCGCTTGTATGTAGCAGAGCGGATTGGACAGCAGGCAAGATGTAAATATATATATATATATATATATATATATATATATATATATATATATATATATATATATATATATATATATATATATATATATATATATATATATATATATATGTATGTGTATATACAGTTAGGGCCAGAAATATTTGGACAGTGACACAAGTTTTGTTATTTTAGCTGTTTACAAAAACATGTTCAGAAATACAATTATTTATATAATATGGGCTGAAAGTGCACACTCCCAGCTGCAATATGATAGTTTCCACATCCAAATCGGAGAAAGGGTTTAGGAATCATAGCTCTGTAATGCATAGCGTCCTCTTTTTCAAGGGACCAAAAGTAATTGGACAATGGACTCTAAGGGCTGCAATTAACTCTGAAGGCGTCTCCCTCGTTAACCTGTAATCAATGAAGTAGTTAAAAGGTCAGGGGTGGATTCCAGGTGTGTGGTTTTGCATTTGGAAGCTGTTGCTGTGAGCAGACAGCATGCGGTCAAAGGAACTCTCAATTGAGGTGAAGCAGAACATCCTGAGGCTGAAAAAAAAGAAAAAATCCATCAGAGAGATAGCAGACATGCTTGGAGTAGCAAAATCAACAGTTGGGTACATTCTGAGAAAAAAGGAATTGACTGGTGAGCTTGGGAACTCAAAAAGGCCTGGGCGTCCACGGATGACAACAGTGGTGGATGATCGCCGCATACTTAATTTGGTGAAGAAGAACCCATTCACAACATCAACTGAAGTCCAGAACACTCTCAGTGAAGTAGGTGTATCTGTCTCTAAGTCAACAGTAAAGAGAAGACTCCATGACAGTAAATACAAAGGGTTCACATCTAGATGCAAACCATTCATCAATACCAAAAATAGACAGGCCAGAGTTAAATTTGCAGAAAAACACCTCAAGAAGCCAGCTCAGTTCTGGAAAAGTATTCTATGAACAGATGAGACAAAGATCAACCTGTACCAGAATGATGGGAAGAAAAAAGTTTGGAGAAGAAAGGGAACGGCACATGATCCAAGGCACACCACATCCTCTGTAAAACATGGTGGAGGCAACGTGATGGCATGGGCATGCATGGCTTTCAATGGCACTGGGTCACTTGTGTTTATTGATGACATAAGAGCAGACAAGAGTAGCCGGATGAATTCTGAAGTGTACCGGGATATACTTTCAGCCCAGATTCAGCCAAATGCTGCAAAGTTGATTGGACGGCGCTTCATAGTACAGATGGACAATGACCCCAAGCATACAGCCAAAGCTACCCAGGAGTTCATGAGTGCCAAAAAGTGGCACATTCTGCAATGGCCAAGTCAATCTCCAGATCTAAACCCAATTGAGCATGCATTTCACTTGCTCAAATCCAGACTTAAGACGGAAAGACCCACAAACAAGCAAGACCTGAAGGCTGCGGCTGTAAAGGCCTGGCAAAGCATTAAGAAGGAGGAAACCCAGCGTTTGGTGATGTCCATGGGTTCCAGACTTAAGGCAGTGATTGCCTCCAAAGGATTTGCAACAAAATATTGAAAATAAAAATATTTTGTTTGGGTTATGTTTATTTGTCCAATTACTTTTGACCTCCTAAAATGTGGAGTGTTTGTAAAGAAATGTGTACAATTCCTACATTTTCTATCAGATATTTTTGTTCAACCCTTCAAATTAAACGTTACAATCTGCACTTGAATTCTGTTGTAGAGGTTTCATTTCAAATCCAATGTGGTGGCATGCAGAGCCCAACTCGCGAAAATTGTGTCACTGTCCAAATATTTCTGGCCCTAACTGTATGTATATGTTCAAATCACCCCTCTTTTGCACCATTCAAAATAAAACAATAATAAAAAAACTCATATTTGGTATCGCTGCGTTCAGAATCACCCCATCTATCAAGCATTAAAAATAATTAATTCATAATTAATTAATAAATTTGATCGGTAAACGGCGTAACGAGAAAAAAATTAAACGCCTGAATTACGTTTTTTTTTTTTTGGGTCACCGCAACATTGGATTCAAATGCAATATTGAGCTATCCAAAGATCGTATCTGAACCAAAATGGTGTCGTTAAAAACGTCAGCTCGACATGCAAAAAAATAAGCCCTCACCCATCCCGATATCACGAAAAATGGAGACGCTACGGGTATCGGAAAATGGCACAATTTATTTTTATTTATTTTTTTTAACATACTTTGGATTTTTTTTTTCACCACTTAAATAAAAAAAGAACCTAGACATGTTTAGTGTCTATGAACTCGTAATAACCTGGAAAATCATAATGGCAGGTCAGTTTTAGCATTTAGTGAACATGGTAAAAAAACCAAAAAGCAACTGTGGAATTGTACTTTTTTTAGCAATTTCCCTGCAGTTGTAATTTTGTTCCAGTTTTCCAGTACACGATATGGTATAACCAATGGTGTTCTTCAAAAGTACAACTTGTCCCACAAAAAAACAAGCCCTCACACGGCTATATTGAAAGAAAAATAAAAAAAAGTTATGGCTCTGGGAAGGAGGGGAGCGAAAAACGGAAATGCAAAAACAAAAATACTTTTGGTCGTTAAGAGATTAATAACACCCTGCATAATGTAGTTCATATAAATCAAAGTTGCTGCTGTATTAATCAAAGATTTTGATTTCTGAGAAGAAATAAGTTTGATATGTAAAGGTATATAGATGTGAAAAGTGTATCGATTAGTGATGAGTGAGTGTTTTCCCAAGCACACTCGGGTGACCTCCGAGTATTTGTTAGTGTTCGGAGATTGTTTTCATCGCCCCAGCTGAATGATTTACAGCTATTAGCCAGCCTGATTACATGCGGGGATTCCCTAGTAACCAGGCAACCCCCACATGTACTCAGCCTGGCTAGTAGCTGTAAATCATTCAGCTGCCGTGATGAAAACCAAAACTCTGAACACTAACAAATACTCGGAGATCACCTGAGCGTGCTCAGGAAAACCCGAGCAACGAGTACACTCGCTCATCACTAGTATCGATCCATTGCTCTCCTACTGTAATACTGCTAGACCCGATGTGTCTTTCTGCACAACCTTAATCAGGTTACATGCCTCTTGCTCTCTCTGATTTATTTTTAACAGATTTTTATTTTATGTATAAATAAAGCTTTATATTTATAGTGTTAATTTTTAATTTCTCCTACGCCTCATTGGGGGACACAGGACCATGGGTGTTATGCTGTTTGCCACTAGGAGGACACTAAGTGAACAAAAAGAATTAACTCCTGCTCTGCAGTATACACCACTTGACTGGCCAGTAATGACCCAGTTCTTGCTTAGTGTCTGTAGGATGCACTTGGGTCTGTTCTCAGACCCCAACGTTTTTTATTTTATTTTTATTTTTCTGTAAATTTTTTTAATTTTTAATTAACTGAGTGAAGGGGGCGACGGATTCCTTTCAGGGTCCGCTCTCTCCCGAACTATCAACAGTCGAGCATGGCGTGTATACCTCCCCGTACCTCTCCTGCGACGTTTGGGGCACGCCTAATCTACGCTAGGGTAACGATTCCTATACGGTCCCAATCTCCCCCCTGTAAGATGGCGAGCCCATAGAGTATACCTCTTATGTGCATCTCCCGGGCTCCACTACACTCAAGCCCTCAGCTTGGTGTCGTGTAGTCCCCACAGTAGCCATAAGCCCCCTGCGGCAGGCACAGCTGTAAGTCCCCTGAGAAGGCAAGCACACATTAGGATGCTCTCCATCCCCCGGCATAGGGAGGATAGATTGAGCTGGAGGTGGCTCCTCCTTGGTGAGTACTACTCTTCCTCACGCTGCTGGCGTGGGAAGATGCGGTCCGGGTCCCTGGGGAGAGGTACCGCTAGCTAGATTCCAGCAGCAATCATTAGGCGCGGTGTCGCGGCTGCCGGCGCGCTCTGCCGGCTCCACTAATTTAGTCCCTGGCTTCTTCAGCCGGACTAGGCTGCAATTCAAAAATCCCGCCCACCGCCGGAGCCCCGTCCACTACCCAGGCGCTTCTCGCTCTGAACGAGAAGAGCCCTGCAAATCTCGGGCGCCATCTTGGGACTCCACTGCTGCAGGGAAATACAGCCGAAAATGCTACTTCCCTCTCTACCTCCCTGGGGAAACCAGCACAGGATCGTGGGTAAGCTGCTCCATTCCGTAGGGAAAAGCTTAAGCCTTCTCTGCACCCATAGCCCTGTTATTAGCAGCTTACTGGAGAATAGACATACACTATGTCTCAATCTAAGGAGGCTAAAAGGGGCAATAAAAAGCACAATGTGTTTTTTACCTCATGTGCCACGTGTCCACAATACCCCCTTGTGCCAGAACTGCGACCCGACCTGTGCGCAGCCGCCTTCTGACTCCACCCCCAAAGTCTCCATCGACCGCGTCGAGCCTAACCCTCCTGAGTGGGCCGCGTCCTTGTCATGCTCAATGGATTCCTTGGTCAAGGCATTGGACTCTTTCCGAGGGTCCTCCTTAAGCCAGAACTCACCTCCGTCGGCTGCAACGGAATCTGGCACCGGTGCGGGGCCGTCCGACCACAGGGGGCGTACTGAGACTGGAATCTCGGGGTGCCAGAAAAAGAACCCTTCCCTCATCTCCTGTCTATGCTCGAGCTTCAGTATCTGTCAGCTCATCTTCTCGCTCCCCCTCCCCTGAGGGTCAAAGCGTACCTGACTCAGAATTCGAGTCGGTGGAATCCTTAACCCAAGACTCCTCTATCGGACAGGAGACGCTTGACTCCCTTATTAAGGCAGTCAACAAAACACTAATGATGGACGAGGAATCGGTATCCACTCAGGAACAAGTCGTGTCTTTTAAAAAGACTAAACGCGTTCAAAAGATATTTGCTAATCACCCTGAGTTTCAGGACATTGTCCAAAAGCACAGGGAACACCCGGAGAAGCGATTTACGGCTCAAAAAGCCACGGAAGCTAAATATCCTTTCTCCAAGGATCTGTTGAAGGAGTTGCTTCTCTCTCCTGTGGATCCTGCCGTATCGCGACTTGCATCCAAAACAGTCTTACCTCTGTCCGACCGTTCATCAGTCAAAAATCTTTCTGACCGTCAAATTGACTACCTGGCTCACTCAGTCTTTGAGGCCTTAGGAGCAGCTCTCCTTCCATCCTTTGCCGCTACCTGGGTGGCTAAGGCAATAGGTGCCTGGGCTGAGGTGTTAACCTCTACCGTCCACGCCAGTAATCTTCCCCCAGAGGCGGCCAGACTAGCTAACCAAACAGGCTAATTGCGCAGCACAAGCGGCTGCAAATGCATTCTCCATCACGAGGGCCTTATGGCTCCGTGATTGGTGAGCAGATTCTGCTTCTAAAAAGTCGCTGACTTCTTTACCTTATCAAGCTGGCCGTTTATTCGGGGAGAAACTAGACCAAATCATTTCTGACTCTACCGGAGGGAAGGGTAAATTTCCCCAGCAAAAACCTGCCCGGCCTTTTTGGAATCAACAGCAGTTTCGATTCCGGTCCTTTCGTAACAACTCCAGTTGGTCCTCCTCCCCTGGTTCGGGACAGTGGGAAAACAGAAATCCCCAGGTCTCATGCAGACCAAACCGTTCCTGGAAACCCAGACCGAGACCTTCTGGCCCTAAGGCATCCTCATCCCTAAAACCTTCTACACAATGACTCGTCGACGTGTCCGGCGGACACCGACAAAGTAGGGAGATGCCTTCTTTCTTTCCGTCAAAATTGGCTCTCGGTCGTACACGACGAGTGGGTCAGAGAGCTCATGTCTTCCGGATACAAAATCAAGTTTTCTTCCATCCCCCCCCATTCGCGCTTCTTCCAGTCTCCCCCTCCCCTCCCCCCAAAGCAAGGGCGTCACATCTTCAGGCCATACAGGCGCTTCAAAGGGACGGTGTCATCATTCCGGTCCCTTGGGACCAAAGGTTCAAGGGGTTTTACTCCAACCTATTTGTGGTCCCAAAGAAGGACGGGACCCTACGGCCCATACTGGACCTCAAACTGCTAATCAAGTTCGTACGGGTCCGACACTTCAGGATGGACTCGCTCCGTTCCGTTGTCGCGTCCCTGGAAAAAGGAGAGTTCCTTGCATCCATAGACATTAAGGATGCTTATCTACATATTCCAATTTTTCCCTCTCATCAGCAGTTTCTGCGCTTTGTAGTCCAAGAAGAACACTTCCAGTTTCTGGCCTTGCCCTTCGGTCTCGCCACGGCCCCCAGAGTCTTCACGAAGGTCATGGCGGCCGTCATGGCCATTCTTGACGTTCGGGGAGTGGTAGTCCTTCCGTATCTGGATGACCTTTTAATCAAGGGTCCGTCCCTGTCTGCCTGCCTGCGAGGAGTCTGTAAGTATCACCATGGATTCTCTTTATCGCCTGGGTTGGAAGATCAACTTTGAGAAATCATCTCCAGTGCCGGCTCAGCAAATCTGCTTCCTGGGCATGATTTTGGACTCTTCCCGCGGGTTAGTCATTCTCCCTCCAGAGAAGGCCTTGTCCTTACAACAGGAGCAAACTCTCCCGCCCAGTCCCTCACTCCATTCACTTTGCGATGTTCATCCTCGGGAAAATGGTTGCAGCAATGGAATCCGTTCTGTTTACGCAGTTCCATCTCCGTCCCCTGCAACAGGCACTGCTGTTAGTAATTCCTTGACCGTCGTTTTCGCCTGTCCCCACAGGTAAGGCAGACCCTCAGGTGGTGGACGCTACAGTCCTCCCTGAACCAAGGGAAGTCCTTTCTCCCTGTGTGCTGGTTAGTGGTGACCACCGATGCCAGCCTGTTGGGCTGGAGCGCAGTTTTCAATCACCACACGGCACTGGGTCGTTGGTCCACAAGAGTCGCATCTTCCAATCAATATCTTGGAGATTCGAGTGATCACACTTGCCTTACGCAACTTTCACCATCTTCTCGCAGGCCATCTCATCAGAATCCAATCCGACAAAGCCACAGCTGTGGCATATATCAACCGGCAAGGGGGAACCCGGAGCAGGGCAGCCATGCTCGAAGTCTCCCACATCCTGCGCTGGGCCGAGACCAATCACTCGCTCATCTCGGCGATCCACATACCGGGTGTGGAGAATTGGGAAGCGGACTTCCTCAGTCGCCAAGATCTTGCCTCGGGCGAGTGGTCCCTCCATCCAGAAGTCTTCCAGCAGATTTGTCTTCGCTGGGGGATGCCGGATGTGGATCTCATGGCCTTGAGGCTCAACAACCAGGTTCCCCAGTTCATTGCTCGATCCTTGCGCCATCGGAGCAGATGCTCTGGTCCTGTTGTGGCATTGGTTCCAGCTGCCATACCTATTTCCGCCTCTTCCTCTGCTCCTCAGAGTCATGAAGAAGATCAGGGCAGAGGGGAGACCGGTGATCCTCGTCGCGCCGGATTGGCCGCGCCGAGCATGGTACGTGGAACTCGTCCAAATGGTCGCCGACGTCCTCTGGCGGCTTCCAGATCGCGTGGATCTTCTCACAGGGCCCGATTTCCACCAGAACTCCGGGGCCCTGTCTTTGACGGCGTGGCCGTTGAATCCTGGATTTTAGCCCAAGCCGGATTCTCTCCAGGGGTTTCTTCTACCATTATTCGCGCAAGGAAACCCATATCCATGCGCATTTATCATCGTACCTGGTGCATCTTCTTTTCATGGTGCAATGCCCATGGACGTTCTCCTCTGGTGTTTTCCATTCCGTCCATTCTGGAGTTTCTCCAATCAGGTTTAGAGTCAGGCCTTGCCCTAGGTTCGCTCAAGGGACAAGTGTCCGCATTGTCCGTTCTATTCCAACGAAAGATCGCTTCCAGACTGCCCGTTAAGACGTTCATCCAAGGAGTCTCCCTGGTGGTCCCTCACTATAGAATGCCTTTGGTTTCATGGGATCTTAACTTGGTTCTCGGAGTTCTTCAGGAGGCCCCTTTCGAACCATTGCTGGACATCTCTCTCACCCTCCTTTCATCGAAGGTGGTCTTTCTCGTGGCGATTACGTCAATCAGCAGAGTTTGAGTTGGCGGCCCTCTCTTGCCGACCCCCTTTTCTGATTTTTTTTTTTTTTCACCCAGACAAGGTAGTCTTGAGAACCTCTCCCTCTTTCCTACCTAAAGTCGTCTCCTCCTTTCATGTAAATGAGGACATTGTCTTGCCGTCATTCTGTCCGGCGCCAACCCATCGTATTGAGAGAGCTCTCCATCCTCTGGATGTGGTTAGAGCTCTTTGGCGGTACATCTCGCACGGCTCCCTTCCGTAAGTCGGATGTCCTGTTCCTGCTTCCGGAGGGACATAGGAAAGGTCTACCCGCCTCAAAGGCCACTCTAGCCAAGTGGATTTGCTCCACTATTCAGGAATCCTGCCGCGTCAGGAACACCTCTGTCCCAGCAGGGATTACGGCGCATTCAACTCGGTCGGTTGGTGCTTCTTGGGCCATTCAGCACCAGGCTTCAGCACAACTGCTTTGTAAAGCTGCGACTTGGTCCAGTCTGCTTATTTTCACGAAGCACTATCGCGTTCATACCCAGGCTTCGGCAGACGCTGCCCTTGGCAGGC
This sequence comes from Ranitomeya imitator, assembly GCF_032444005.1. Taxonomy (NCBI): domain Eukaryota; kingdom Metazoa; phylum Chordata; class Amphibia; order Anura; family Dendrobatidae; genus Ranitomeya; species Ranitomeya imitator. Next base: position 414,385,436 of record NC_091285.1, read on the forward strand.
GTATTCTGCAGACAGCGGTACCTCAGTAAGCCAGTAGTACATGGGGTTTTAGCAGTGCAATTGCTCCCCACCCAGGGACTGCTTTAGGACGTCCCATGGTCCTGTGTCCCCCAATGAGGCATAGGAGAAAAGGAGATTTTTGTGTACTCACCGTAAAATCTTTTTCTCCGAGCCAATCATTGGGGGACACAGCACCCACCCTGTTAGCCTATTGGCTGGTTGTTGTAGTTTGTTCCTCAGTTTTTGACAGTTTACTTGTCTTGGTTTTTATTATACTCCTACTGCTTTACTACCAAACTAAGTCATTACTGGCTAATCAAGGGGTGTATGCTGCAGAGGAGGAGTTAATAATTTGTTTACTTGGTGTCCTAGTGGCAAACCGCATAACACCCATGGTCCTGTGTCCCCCAATGATTGGCTCGGAGAAAAAGATTTTACGGTGAGTACACAAAAATCTCCTTTTTTTTTCCCCTTAGCAGTTGGTGTCATTACTACTTGACTGATCTACTACAGTTTTACTGTAGTTAAAGGGATAAATTACCCTTGTGTGTATTACCAATACATAGCACTGGTGTGATGAAGTGATAAGTTGAATGTTTCTGTGATGTTCAGACTGCTTCTGATTCAGCATTTTGAAAATCCATTTTAGTTATATTAACTTTCCTGTTGCCATTTATTTCTCCCTTTGTTTTTTAAGGTTGTGCATTTGTGCAGTTTGTGAATAAAGAGTCTGCAGAGAAATGCTTAGCAGCTGCCAAGGATGAGTCGGAGGTATCCGTTTTGTTTCCAAGTTATGCTGACATATTCTTAAGACCTTTGCTTTTTAATTATGTTTAAAAGGATCTGTACTTTCAAAAAGATGGCATAAATTATTAGTACATAAAAATATAAGAAACTTTGAAATATATTATCTGAACATTTTGTTTTCTTCAATTTTGAGCTTCTTTTTATTTCTCGCTCACCAGCTCAGCTCATTTTGCTAAAAACAGAACTGGCTTGCCAGCATAGTGATGTCTTGTTACAGCTCCTGTTATACTCAATGGAGAGAGGAGGAGGATAAGTTAGAGAACAGGTAGAGAAAGACTCAGAAGGATAATGCGAAGTCTCTTACTTTTGAGCTGGATTCACATCTACTCTGCTCAAGACTTAATCATAACCTCCTCCACACTGCTTCTTCTTTCTGTGACTGCTACATAAGGAATTAATAGCGGGATTCCTAAGTGTATGGCAATCATCCTAAGTGCTAGTCTCCTCCCAACAGCTCATTTACAATATAAAGCCTTCAAATGGGAAATTGCCAGACAAGTAGTGATGAGCGAGCATGCCCATGCCCTAATGGAGTATCTTCAGCGTGCTCGAATACTATGCTCAAGTCACCATGGCTGCATTTCTCATGGCTGTTCGACAACATCAACACATGCAGAAATTGCCTGTTTGACACGTGGTAGCAGGGACTCAAGCATAGTATTCAATCACACCGAAGATACTCTTAGGACACCAGCATTGTCAGGTAACACCTTATCTGAGCATGCTCGCTCATTGCTTACAGGTAAGTCATACACTGGCCATATATTCTTCATGCACACACGACAGCTTATTTTGAAAAGTTAATTGAAAGTACAGTAACCTTGAATACTTTACCAGTAATTCATTGCAATTCACATTCAATAACCTTTAAAACATTGTGTCTTCTTTACGAACATATTGTTGGTTATGGGAGGATACGTTTTACATGCTATAAATCTATTCCCCATGTGTAAATGGTGACTTATAAACAATGTTCTAATCATATTGTTGGTTATGTAAGCCATTCCTGCAGTTATAATGCTTAGGTTTAGCGCTCATTTACTATTCTTTGTTGCACAACACATTTTATTATTGGTCCAAATCAGAATGGAGGGTTGAAACTTGCTGGAAGGAAGCTTTTTATGGACCTGGCTGTGAGTCGTGAGGAAGCCCAAAAGCTACGCCAAAAGAAAGTAAATAAACCGACCGGGACGAGAAACCTGTATCTAGCGAGGGAAGGATGTGAGTACAATGCTGTCTGTGCATCTTGGCACACTTTCCTATAATTGACTTATTAACGTCAAAGAATCCAGTACGTAAATGGTCTCATGCAAAAGGCAATGCCCAACACCTGTTTATAAGGTGTAACGGAGATCAGATAAAGGCTCATGTTCTAAAGATATAAACTTTAATAAGAAATTCAAAAAAGAAGACATAAAAATGACTTCACACACCAAAGAAAGAGCTGCATACAACGACACACAATATGTTCCCTACCAGAGGCAGGCTTGTACCAGATGGCACGGTGCTGATACAGAAAGACAGAATTGTATGTCATATATCAGAAAATTTCAGATTGCTTGGTATATTGTCATTCACAAATAGTTGTTGAAGTGATGACTGTGAAACGCCATGATCAGGGGATCGCAGTGTTTACCACAGCCGCTGTGCGTTTCACACAGCGTGCTTCGTCAGGGGGTGGATGCAGATAGTTATAACTGTTTAGGCTGATACTTTAATACCTTCTGTCCAGTGGTCTGTAATACATATTGCATGTGGTTCAAAGCGGAAACTTTAAATTATAATCTAAGGCACATAACTTTAAAAATCACAAACTTAATAAAAACTGCTTGCAAATGCCAGTAAACATTTTTGTTAAATGCCATAAAATCTGAAAAAATGCTGCAAATAAGCATAAAACTTAAAAATAAAAAAAAACCTTTAAAAACTTGTGTTTTTAAATAGTGTGAAAGGTTATGCCATCCAAGCCGCTTGCACTTAAAGGCAAGGTTCACATGAGTGTAAAAACATAGTCATCCTTATGCAAGCCGTTCAATAATATGCCAATTTATTTACATTGTCCTCTAATCTAGTTTTATATTGTATGACCATAGAGATATCTATTTCTTGTGGGCTTAGTGACCTATTGATATATTTATATTGTCCTTTGAGATATTCTGTTCAGCATTGTATGTCAGTGGATGTGTATCTTATTGGAATTATGCCATATTAAGCAATATTTCTCCTTCGCCTCATTGGGGGACACAGACCATGGGTGTATGCTGCTGCCACCAGGAGGCTGACACTAAGTAATACAAAGAAAAAGTGATCTCCTCCCCTGCAGTATACACCCTCCTGCTGGCTCCCAGCTAACCAGTTCTTGCTTAGTGTCCGTAGGAGGCACACGGACGGGTCTGCTATTCAGACCCAAAGAACTCTTTTTTACCGTTTTTTACTTTTTACTACGGTCGAATGGGGCGACGGATTCTTTCATGTTCCGATCTCCTCGAACCATCAACAGGCGAGCACGTGAGTTTTACCTCTCCGTATCCTCTCCTGCGACGTGGGAAGCCACTGCCTGAGCTGATTTTAGGGGCGATGGGCCCCTTCAAGGGCACCGATCTCCCCCCTCCCTTATCAGACGAGCACTGGAGTTTCACCTTCAGTATCCTCTTCTGCAGCCAGGCCTATTGCCGGACATTCAGCCCTGTCCACCAGGTTTTACCCTCGGCTGTACAGAGGCACCTTCCAGCGTGGCGTCCGAGCAGCCCCCACTGCATCACCACTGAAAAAGCGGATGATGGAAGGAGGCAGACGGTTCCTCTCCACCCCTCTTCTGCAGGGATGGTGGATGGAGGCTCCCCAACCCTGCACCGGCCTATCTACCCGGGCACAGCTCCTACCTGCAGCATCTGCCACCCCCTCCATATTGGGGTAAGTGCTCCGTGAGATTTGGGTTTTCCGGCGGTCAGAGGAGGGCTCCATAGCGACTGGGTCCCCACAGAGCTTCGCGGCACTTTTCCCCTCAGTCTGCGGGTGCGCGCCGGCCGAAGCCATAAATTTAGTCCCCGGCTTCGGCCCTGTTTAGGCCGCATCCCGGGAAGCCCCGCCCACCGCTTGCTTCCTTCTAGCGGCTCCGCCCCCCTATTCAGGCGCTTCTCGTTCCAGACGAGATCTCGGCGGCCATCTTCTTCCTCCTCCATTGCGGTCACTATTTCTTCTGGAGGGGGCTGCGGCCGGCGGTTTTTCAGCGCTGAAGTCAGCGCTATTCCAGACGGGGGACTCAGAACCTGAGTAAGGTGAATCGCCCCAATATCTCCCCCCCCCCCCCCGGCACGCATCCCGGCAGCATTAAGGGACTAGCTTTCCCTGTTTTTTTATATACTTAAGGCTGCAATCTCTGGTGCTCCTGCACACTACAGAATGTATAGTACAGTGTGCAGGCTTGCAAACAGAGAGCTGTGAGTTCCCAGCAATGAAGCTCTCATGACTCATTCCCTGGTGACTCATTCCCTCGTGACTCATTCCCTGGTGACTCTTTCCCTGGTATTTAATACTCTGCCCGGTAGTCGCTGGGCCCATAGGTGCATCCCCAGCTTTCCATGCCTTTTTATTAAACCCAGGACCAGCATTCCCTGGTCTTAAGGGTCCCCTAGTTTTAAAAGGGTCACATCCCCAGCATTCTCTGCTCTGCCAGAAGCCGGTCTCCTTTTCCTTAGTACTTAATCAGGCCAGTATGCCCTGGTCTTAAAGGCACAGGGCCAGTAGGCACTGGTCTTAAAGGCACATGGCAAGTATGCCCTCGTCTTAAAGGCGCATGACCAGCATCTCTGGTCTTAAAGGAGCATGACCAGTATTCTTGTTCTTAAAGGCACATTACCAGCTTTCCTGGTCTTTAAGGCACTTGTTCCAACATTCCTTTCATGACCAGTATTCCTGGTCTTAAAGGCACGTGACCAGCATGCCCTGGTCTTATAGACTCGTGACCAGTATCCCCTGGTCTTAAAGACACGTGTCCAGTATACCCTGGTCTTAAAGGCACAGGACCAGTATGCCCTTGTCTTAAAGGCACGTGACCAGTATTTCCTGGTCTTAAAGGCACATGACCAGTATCCCCTGGTCTTAAACGCTATAACCAGTATGCCCTGGTCTTAAAGGCACATGACTAGTACGTCCTGGTTTTCAAGGCACATGACCAGTATGCCCTGGTCTTAAAGGCTCATGTCCAGTATGCCCTGGCTTTTAAAGGCACACGACCAGTATGCCCTGGTCTTTAAGGCACGTGACCATTATGCCCTGGACTTAAAGGCTCAGGACCAGTACGCCCTGGTCTTAAACGCAAATGACCAGCATACCCTGGTTTTAAGGGCACATGACCATTATCTCCTGGATTTCTGCATGCCCTGCTTTTAAAGGCACATGAACAGTATGTCATCTCACAAAAGGCACAAGACCAGTATTCCCTGGTCTTAAAGGCTCATGGCCAGTAACCCCTAGCCTTAAAGGCGCATGACCAGTATTTACTGGTCTTAAGGGCACATCATCTATCCTAAGCTGGTCACCCTAACTGAGCTCTGGAGCACTCACATGCTCCCTCTCCTACAATGGGAGCCGTCGGCTAGCAGGGGCCGCAAGTATTCTAGAAAAACGTACAGGTTCTAGAAAATCTCCATCAACATTTGACGGTGATGCACTGGAAGACCTCTAAGTAGGATACCATACCTGGTCGGAATTTTATGGGCGGCGGGTCCCTGGCTCCGATTTCCCCCCACACCTTCAACAGACGAGCACACGGAGTGTCGCCTCCATGTATCTTCTTCTGCATCCAGGTCTATCGCCACAACCTGCCCTGTCCACTCGGAAACCTCAATTCTGGGGATGTGGCGTCCACATTTGTGGCGTCCCAGCAAGGAGGTTTTCCCCCCTTTGTATCAGATGCAAGAAAGTGGACGATTCCTCTCCACTTCCCTGTTAAGAAGATGGTGGATCGAGGTTTTTCCTTATTTTCTTCTCTGCTCGACGATGGCAGAGACCTGCTGGTTACAGTCCCGCATTCTGTCACTTGGCAGACTCGCCGGGCAGAATTTCTTGTGGTATTCCTACCAGTATCCTGGCCGGTGTATCATCAATTAAGATTCCACAGACGGTCGGATAGCAAATCTAGTTCGTTCCGTCTTGTGGTTTCGGGTTCAGCGCTCTACCCTTCCTTAGCCGCCACATGGGTTGCTTGACCAAAGGGAGAGAATGAAAGTCTCCGGGTCCCAGACCTTATCTACTTCGTTCCACAGTATAGCTGGCCAATCAAATCTTCTGAGCGGGAGACTAGCAAGGGATCGTATCTCTTCTTCAGGCTCAACCAGCAGTGGAAGCATTGGCCAGGACCGTCTAGATCTAAGGGATCTTGGTTCCAAAATGGAGGGAATGAAAAGTATCTCCATTCCTGGACCCCAAACTTCTAACAACCTTTGACAGGGCCCTTTCTTTTTTCGGATGGAGTTCCTCCGCTCAGCCACTTCTTCAACAGAGAAACGTGGTTGTTTTCTGGCATCCATCGTCATTCGGGATTCTTACCCTCACATACCTATTTCTCCTCTCTACTATAATCTCTTCGCCTTTCCATTCGCGAACAGTATTTTCACGACCTGGCCCTTCTGCCTGGCTACCACACCAGAGTGGTCGCAAGGGTCATGACGGTTGTCATGTTCTTCTTGCACCTTAGAAGCATGGTCGTCCTGCCCTATTTGGTCGACTTTGTAGCCGCTCTCCTAGGACTACGCTGAGTCGTCCATATCACTTGCAATTACCTCTCTATTGGGCTAGCAGCTAAACTTAGACAAGTTTTTTTCCTCATTCTCAGCCCAGCAGATCCTCTTTGAGGATGATCCTGCCCAAGAAGGATGGTTATTCTCTCTCGGGTCTAGGTCGTGGCCCTTCTACAGGGAGCTTGCGCACTCGATCTCTCATTCCCTCGGTTCTTTCAATTCGCTAGGAGGGTTCTGAGGGAAAGGACGTCTACGGAAGCAGTTTCCTTCGCTGCGCTCGTTTTCTGCAAGTCAATCAGGCTCTCAAAGGGTAGTCTCTGAGCTCCTTTCTCTTCCAGAGCCTTCTCCTGGGCCAAGGGCTATTGGGAGATACCATTGCCAGTTTTCTTCTCCCGATCATCTCTCTGTAGATCCGAACGGCACAGCTATTCCTTCAGCAGGCCCTCTGCCTTCTGGCGGGTCTTCAGTTGGATAATGCCTCGGCTGTGCCCCAAGTTAGCCATCTAGCAAGTACCCTCAATCAAGCGCCATGGCTAAGGTACCTCGCACTCTCTGATGGGCCGAGTTCTATCTTCGGTGATCTCAACAGTACATTCCCTGGAGTAGAACACTGGGCGGCAGACATATTCAGCCGTCCGGGTTTTTCCTCAAGTGAGTGGGAACTTCACTCGGAAATCTTCCATCGGAACTGCCTTCACTGGAGTACTCCAGAGGTAGTTCGGATGGCGTCCAAACTGAACGCCAATGTACTCCAGTTCATGGTTTGGCCTCGCGATCCAAGACCATTGCAGTGCATGATCTATTCTTCCATGGTACCAATTTCCATAACCCCTCTTCCACTACGTCTGAATCCTTTTCGGAAGCGGGTAGGGCCCCAGTGATCCCGGGAGACCCGCACTGACCATGTCAGGTTTTTTTTTTCTCGCTTGCGATACTAGTATTTTTCCGGCTTATTGTCTCAAGCTGGAAATATGGTCTTTCTTGCAGGCCTCAACCTGTAGTTCTTCCCTACCGCGTACCGTTAAATCCGTGGGACCTTAATGGTCCTGGGCATCTTACAGTGGACTCCTTTTCTGATCCGGATAGACTTTTCTATCAGGGAGGGTCTCTCCCCTTCTTTCTCTGCGTTCTTGTCCTCCTGATGAGTCTTCAGATCTCGACGCTCTGTTCTTTATCTTTTTTCCTGATTACCTTCAAGGCAAGGTTGCCCTCTAGCCATCCCCTTCCCTCTTTGCCAAGGGGTATTACATCTCCACTGTTGCAGGGGCATCGTCCTCTCATCTCCTTCGGCTCTAGTCCACAAAGCGGAATGGGTTCTCCATAATCTGGAAGAAGCGAGTGCTCCGAGTGGGTACGTATCGAGGACGACGTCCTTCCAAAGGTTGGACATTTTACTCGGGTTTTTCGATGGTAAGTAGGCTTCCTGACGGTCGCAGGAAGGGTTTAGCCGTTTTTCTTCGGCCACGTTAGCCTGGTGGATTCTTTTCTCCATCCAGGAGTCCTTTCGTGCTAGATGCCAGCCTATCTCCCTGTCTGAGGGCTCTAGGCGCCAGACGTCGGCAAGCACGACCGCAGGCTTTCAAATTCCTCCAGGCCGCATGCATTCTTGAAGCACTATAATTCACTCACTTCCACAGATGTGAGTCTGGGCAGGTGGACTTTGCAGGCCGCGGTGGCGCACTTGTAAGTAGCGGCTACACGGCCTGAAGTGATGTTGTCCCCACCCAGAGACTGCTTTGGGACGTCCCATGGTCTGTGTCCCCCAATGAGGCGAAGGAGAAATAGGGATTTTTGTGTACTCACCGTAAAATCCTTTTCTCCGAGCCATTCATTGGGGGACACAGCTCCCACCCTGTTATTAGCTTATGCTTTGTTTTTATCTTTTGATATGTTATACTCTTATATATAATGTGAAATGCTTTACGCTTATATGTCGTTATTGATCTCCTACTGCTTTTGCACCGAACTGGTTAGCTGGGAGCCAGCAGGAGGGTGTATACTGCAGGGGAGGAGCTAACTTTTTCTTTGTATTACTTAGTGTCAGCCTCCTGGTGGCAGCAGCATACACCCATGGTCTGTGTCCCCCAATGAATGGCTCGGAGAGAAGGATTTTACGGTGAGTACACAAAAATCCCTATTTATTAGGTTCATATCCTTTTTGGTCATACAATACTAATATACTTATGTACTATTTTAATATTTATTTTTTTTTGCCAATGTTTGATCCGAGACACCTCTGTACCTTTTTTTTTTCTCTCTGTCATACCGTGGTCCTTTGCTTGGCAAGCTTGGCATCTCTCTCCTTCCTTTTTTCTATTTACATTCACAGTATTTTTATTGCTTTTTGCTTTTATGTTTGATACATGATGATCACCGATTCTACAACCTTTTACAACCTGTTTTAACCTTTACCTCATGCTATCCTCAGATTACATCGCAAAAACCTGCTGACAGATTCCCTTTAAAGGACTATCTCATTATATTTATGTATATTGTTTTTATTAAAAAAAATATTGTTTATCTTTATACATTAACATTTGTTTTTATTATTTTGACCTGTGTACTTCCAGTGATTCGGGAAGGAACAAAAGCCGCTGAAGGAGTGAGTCCAGAAGATCTGGCAAAAAGAACTCGGGTAAGCGCCAGTACGATTTGGAAAATATCATATTTGCAAGATGAGGAAAACTGTAGAGATAAAAATGCTTTTATTTTACTGTTGCATATTGTAGGTTTCCAAAAGTTCCGCTAACTACTTGTGTTTTCTAAAATCTACTATATAAAGCTGAATGTGTGTATGTATGTCCGGGATTGACATCTGCACCGTCGCAGCTACAGCCACAAAATTTTGCACAGTCACATGTCTGGACCCCGAGAGCGTCATAGGCTATATTGTGAGGTGAAATTTTAACCCCGCGCGTTCCAATTCACCAAACAATTTTGCCCCTATCTACATAATGGGGAAAAAAGTGAAAGGAAAAGTGTTGGAGGCGTCGCAGCTACAGAAACAAAATTTTGCACAGTCACACGTCTGGACCCTGAGAGCGTCATAGGCTATGTTGTGAGGTGAAATTTTAACCCCGCGCTTTCCAATTCACCAAACAATTTTTCCCCTATCTACATAATGGGGAAAAGTGAAAGGAAAAGTGTTGGAGGCAAATTGACAGCTGCCAGATGTGAACAAGGGGGACTTAAAGAATGAGAGCGATGGCGCCAAAGAGTATATACCGATCAGTTGCTAAGGTGGGGCCCCGACATGAGATACTCACCACACATGGGGATATGTACACACACACAAAATGCGCCACACACTACCACATGCTTGAACACATATACCACCCTCAGCACACATTTCACCACACATACACCAACCTCGCCACATAAAAGTCGAAACACAAAAGTCGCCGCTCAAAACTCACCACACGCAAAACTCGCCACATGCAAAAACTAGGCTCACGCAAAACTCGCCACAAGTGCAAAACTCACCTCATGGAAAACTCGCCACACGCAAAACTTGCACACGTGGAAAAATTGCCACATGCACAAAATTTGCAACACATGCAAAAGTTGCCTCACACAAAACTTGCACATACTCAAAACGCACCACACATAAAACTCACCACGTGCAAAACTCGCCATGCGCAAAACTTGCTGCACACAACTTGCTACACTAACCTGTCACATGCAACTCGACACACAAAAAGTCGCTACATGCATGTTGCCACACAACTCAACACACACAACTTGACAGACGAAACTCGCCCTAAAACACACACAAGTCTGGTATTAGCCTTCAAAAATAAAAATCTGATTAATAAGCAGACAAACTACAAGAGCAACAAATGTACCATATAGGAAATACAGCAGCTGTCAGTCACATGACCTGTCTATTATGTGTATGTGTGAGCTAATATATACTGCCAGGGGGAGGGCTTCCTGTTGGCTGGGGATTTATCAGGCTGCCAATTTATCTTACAAATACTGAGGTAAAAATACTGAGCAAATAACGTGTTAATGAGGTCTAATACAGGAGATCACACAGGTATATACTATATACAGGGGAGATGACACACAGATATATACTATATACAGGAGAGATGACACACAGGTATATACTATATAAAGGAGGAGATGACATACTGGTACATACTATATACAGGAGGAGATGACATACAGGTATATACTATATACAGGAGGAGATGACACACAGGTATATACTATATACAGGAGCAGATTACCTACAGGTATATACTATATACAGGAGGAGATGACATACAGGTATATGCTATATATAGAAGATGACATACAGGTATATACTATATACAGGAGGAGATGACAAACATGTATATACTGAGGTGAAAATGAGAGGAGTGAGGGAAAATAGTGTAGTGATCGGAAAATGACAGATGTGAGGTCGAAATGACAAGTGTTAGGGGAGAAAATGAGAGGTGTGAGGGAGAAAATGAGAGATGTGAGGGGGAAAATAAAACTCGCCACGTGCAAAACTCGCCATGCGCAAAACTTGCTGCACACAACTTGCTACACTAACCTGTCACATGCAACTCGACACACAAAAAGTTGCTACACGCATGTTGCCACACAAAACTCATCTCACAAAAGTCGCTACATGCATGTCGCCACACACAACTCAACACACACAACTTGACAGACGAAACTCGCCCTAAAACACACACAAGTCTGGTATTAGCCTTCAAAAATAAAAATCTGATTAATAAGCAGACAAACTACAAGAGCAACAAATGTACCATATAGGAAATACAGCAGCTGTCAGTCACATGACCTGTCTATTATGTGTATGTGTGAGCTAATATATACTGCCAGGGGGAGGGCTTCCTGTTGGCTGGGGATTTATCAGGCTGCCAATTTAGCTTACAAATACTGAGGTAAAAATACTGAGCAAATAACGTGTGAACGAGGTCTAATACAGGAGGAGATGAGACACAGGTATATACTATATACAGGGGAGATGACACACAGGTATATACTATATACAGGAGGAGATGACATACAGGTATATACTATATACAGGAGGAGATGACACACAGGTATATACTATATACAGGAGCAGATGACCTACAGGTATATACTATCTACAGGAGGAGATGACATACAGGTATATGCTATATATAGAAGATGACATACAGGTATATACTATATACAGGATGAGATTACACACAGATATATACTATATACAGGGGAGATGACACACAGGTATATACTATATATAGATGACATACAGGTATATACTATATATAGGAGGAGATGACATACAGGTATATGCTATATATAGAAGATGACATACAGGTATACACTATATACAGGAGGAGATTACACACAGGTATATACTATATACAGGAGATGACATACAGATGTATACTATATATAAGGGAGATGACAAACATGTATATACTGAGGTGAAAATGAGAGGTGTGAGGTGAAATTGAAAAGGTGTGAGTGCAAAATGAGAGGAGTGAGGGAAAATAGTGGAGTGATCGGAAAATGACAGATGTGAGGTCGAAATGACAAGTGTTAGGGGGGAATGAGAGGAGTGAGGGAGAAAATGAAAGGTGTGAGGGGGAAAATGAAAGATGTGATTGGGAAAATGAGAGGCGTGATAAGAAAATAAGAGAAGTGAGGTGCTATAACTAACCACAGATATTTACTATGCCCAGGCAACGCCGGGCTCTTCAGCTAGTAAAGAATAATGATGTAATATACTGAGAAGGATTTTTTTTTTTTTTATTCAAATAAATTTTTATTAAGAATAACAAGGCAATTAACATGTTACATTTACATTTTCAATATAGAGTATTTCCCCCTCCCTCCCCCTTCAAAAAGCCCCCTTCGATCCCAAAGCCCCCCACCCCCACCCCACAAAGCAGCTCATCTTGTTAATTACTACCATCATTAAAACAATAGAGTATCTAATCCCTCAACCATTCGTATAAGCCACACTTCACATTACTATCCCATAGCAATCCATGGAGACCACATTTTATTGAACGTTTCAGTTTTCCCTTTCTTCTTATAAATCCCTTTTTCTAGTGTTAGGCCCTGTTTCACATACTGGAGGAACTCTCCTCTTGACGGCGGCTCTTCCCTAATCCAGTTTCTAGCTATCACCTTCCTAGCCATATACAACAATCTGGCTATAGCTATCTTTAGGTGTTTATCCACTCCAATCTCATCCACGCTTCCCAACAAACAGACAACTGGATCCCTTGGCACCGTGCATCCATACGCACCTTCCATACGACTCAAAACTACCACCCAGAAGGCAGCCAACCTCAGACATGTCCACATCATATGGAAAATGTCTGCATCCGTAGACTTACACCTCGGACATTCAGAGTCATTACGCAATCCTGCCTTATATAGCACCATCGGAGACCTATAAACTCTGTGTATCACATAGAGCTGTGACAGTCTATACGGTTCACTCAGCGACAGTCTTGGGATCCATTCCAACACCGACTCCCAAGTCTCGTTATCTATTGGGCCCAAATCCCTTTCCCATTTAGCTCTTGCCATTATTGGAAACCCCAATAGAAAAGTGTGCAACAGATCCCTGTACAGAGTGGATATGACTCCTCCAGTCGTCCCATCATTACACACATACTCCAGTACTATATCCCTTTGAATCCTAATACCTCCGTTCCTACTCTGAGCTCCAAAGGCATGCCTCATCCGCAAATATTGATACTCCCCTGCAGACCCAAGACCAAATTCCGCCTGCAATTGGGAAAATGATTTCAGTTCACCTTGTTCAATTATTTGATACACATACTGAATCCCTTTGCCCAACCACTCTATCAGTACCCCCAATGCCTCAAATTCTTTCAGATTGTTATTATGCCATAGCGGCGAGTATCTAGTCAAGTCCGTGATCCCACGTATGTGCCTCAATCTACTCCACAGCTTGCGTATCAACAGCAAAGTCGGATATAGCTTCCCCAAACTCTCCAAGGATCCATCCTCCAAACATTGCACCACTGGCCTTCTTTTTGTCACCACCTCCATCAACCGCTGTACTGCCCCAGATGACCCTTCATGCGCCCAACCCCTTAAATGCTGACTCTGGGCTGCAAGAAAGTACAACTCAGGGTTAGGCAATGCCAGACCCCCATCATCCTTGGGTCGCTGAAGTGTCTCCAGTTTGATACGCGGATGCTGCCTCCCCCAAATCAGATTCCTAAACAGAGAGTTGATCTGTACTGAGAAGGATTTTGCACTCCTCCATACTGGCAGGATGCTGCCCCATGTTTAGTAGCTTCATTGTTTGAGTTCATATTGTCGTCTTTTCCAGTTTGAAGAGATAAAACGAATCAAGTTGAAGTCTCAGAAAATTTTTGTCTCCAAGACACGTCTATGTGTTCACAACATTCCTAAATCGGTGGACGACAAGAAATTACGTCAACTGCTTTTGACTGCGGCTGGTGGGGATCGCTCAGTAAAAATCAAAGAGGTAGCTAGAACAATGAATATTGATATACTCCATTGGCCATTGCCCAAATAAATATGAGAGCCCTAGTGATGTGCCAAGACTGCTGATATAAGGAGAGTTATCCTGATGACTATGCTTTAGCCACTCATTCTGATATTGTGGTGTTTACAGTGCCGTGTGATGAGAGACATGAAAAGTGTGTCAGGAAATCCTAAGGGTAAGTCTCTGGGCTTTGCCTTTGTGGAGTTTGTCGATCATGAGCATGCACTGGCAGCCCTGAGACACATGAACAACAATCCAGATCTGTTTGGACCAAAAAAGGTAAGATTTGATCCATCATAATTTAATATCCCACACGTTATCATAAAATAGATTTTCGGAATACTGATGTCTTCATAGGAAAATGTTTTTTAGTGGCGCTGTCTACTACAGATTGCTAGCTCATGGCATATAATTAACAAAAAAATTACAGACCGAGTGTTAGAGTAATTTTTATGTCATAAACCACTTGGGCACATGAAAATAAGCAATTTTGTAATATATCCGATCAGTTAATTTTCTTTCTTTCTTCCCCTGGATTCATCGATCTTTCACAATACATATGTAAAAAAAATGTAAAATCTGTTAAGTGATGAAAGATTTTTTTTAACCCCTTCATGATATGACGTACATTTACGTCTTATGCCATGTCTCTGCCTCTAATGCCGTATGCTGAGCCTGCAGTTTTCCTGGCACAAGACAGCTGATTTAATCAGCCATCATGTGCCTTTAGCAGCCACGGGTGGAGTGGAGCAGAGCAGAGCCCTCTGCTGAAAACCTGTTAAAGATTGATACTGTGATTTAACATACGCCAGCCGGGAGTGCTTCGTTCCACACCCCCATCGGTGCTCCTGAGATGTAATCATGGGGTGCCAATGGGTTTTCATGACCTAGTATAAGACCACCATAAACTTATAGGTCATATCTAGGATTTTTATAAAATTACCAAAACCTGGGAATGCAATAAACTAACAAAATAACTTTAACTGGCCTCAGCAGTTTTGACATGCCAACCTTGCCCTCACCATTGTGTCCAGTTGTAGATTGTCTATGCATCATTAAGATTGTTTTGGCAACCAGAGCAGCACCTGACTTGCCAGATGGGTAATACCGTAGTTTCTCAGAAATCCCAGACAATCAATTCAAGGCCTAATTCTTAACCCAAAACTGCAGTTACCCATCTTACATGACCACTGTATAATGTCCACATCTACTTCCATGGTATGTTGTGTCCGTTATACAAGTCTCATGCAACATTTTATTTTTCATTTTTTGCAATGTTCACATTTCAGAGGCCAATTGTGGAATTCTCCTTGGAGGATATGGATAAGCTGAAGTTAAAGGAGAGGAGAGCTCAACGCAGTCTAGTAAGCAACAATTTCTTACGTTTCAGGTTTACTATTTTGCCATGTTATTTGCCTATATTCTTGGTTTCAGCTCATGTCTGCATATGATATCAATATTACATTGAGCTCTATATTCCTTCTGGATGTTACTTTGATGACATGTTACTCTATCATTTTTTTAAGTTTTTTCACTTTTAAAGTTACAAACTCTTTCCACAAGAAATATTAATAATGTGTTAAAGGGTACCTGTCGCCCCCAAAATCGAGGGTGAGCTAAGCCCACCAGCATCAGGGGCTTATCTACAGCATTCTGCAATGCTGTAGATAAGCCCTCGATGTATCCTAAAAGATGAGAAAAAGAGGTTAGATTATACTCACCCGGGGGCAGTCCGGTCGGATGGGCGTCGCGGTCTGGGGCCTCCCATCTTCATCAGATGACGTCCTCTTCTTGTCTTCAGGCTGCGGCACAGGCGTACTTTATTTGTCCTGTTGAGGGCAGAGCAAAGTAATGCAGTGCGCAGGCGCTGGGCCTCTCTCACCTTTCCCGGCGCCTGCGCACTGCAGTACTTTGCTCTGGGCAGACAAAGACCAGAAGAGGACGTCATCCTATGAAGATGGGAGGCCCCGGACCGCGACGCCCATCAGATCGGACCACCCCTGGGTGAGTATAATCTAACCTCTTTTTCTCATCTTTTAGGATACATCAGGGGTTTATAATAATAATAATAATCTTTATTTTTTATATAGCGCTAACGTATTCCGCAGTGCTTTACATTTTGCACACATTATCATCACTGTCCCCGATGGGGCTCACAATCTAAATTCCCTATCAGTATGTCTTTGGAATGTGGGAGGAAACCGGAGTACCCAGAGGAAATCTACAGCACTCCAGAATGCTGTAGATAAGCCCCTGATGCCGGTGGGCTTAGCTCACCGTCGATTTTGGGGGTGACGGGTTCCCTTTAACACTAGAACTACCGCAGGTTTCATAATACCTATAACTACCACTAGGGGCCATTTTGACCCCCATTCAAAAGTACTGACTCTGGAGTAAAAATAACTTTTGTTGCCAACAAATTAAAGAACATTTATTTTAACTTAGTAGGAACAGTGTTAAGATCAAGTACAGCACGCATTTTCCTTTTACATGTTCATGGCACGAAGCTGAAGAATGATCTTCCGTTTGCTAATTTTACTCCCAGTTGCTGTTTTATAGAGTATAGTTGCATTTATAGCTGCTAAATCAAGTAAATTACTTAACACCTGAACAGGCCATCGGCGACTTCCAGATTTTGTGGTGTACTTTCGAGCCATCTGGTCTACCGTGTCCACTCCAACCTTTGTTTTATTGTAAAATTGTACCATTTCCGTTTTTTTTTTCTTGTCGTTTCCAACTGCTACATCTGAGTGAAGACTACTGAGCAAGATGACAATCTTGTTTGGCTTACCTTGGTAAACTGTAAGAGTGATGTCACCATTCTTCATCAGGGTAGTCTCATATGTATTTGTTATTAGGAGACTTGCCTACTACTACTTTTATGTATGGGGTCAAATTGACCCCTTCAGTACTTATAGGTATAAAATTTGTAAAATCCGGGCCCCTGAAAAAGTTTCACTTAATTTTTGTGTCCTAAAATATACACTACCACGATTAAAGTCACAAAAACTCGGAACTCATTTGTTAAAATTTTAGAAATTATAGGAAAAAGAAATGGCAGAAGGGTCAAAATGACCCCTCCAGTAGTTCTAGTGTTTTAATGTAGCAGCTTTGTGGACCAGATTTCATCACATTTTATTTTGAAAAGGGTGAAATCCTCAGCATGTCCATTTATAATGCAGATGTCCCCCTCTGCAATGAGAAGGGGGCAACATGCAGCAAATCCAGAATATTTCCAAATAGTCCACAGTGGCTTTTGCTACCCTGAATGTCCTTGCAGGACTGCATGTTAGTCTACTGTACAGTTCTGCATCCAAAGGCTGGAACTCGGATCCAGATGGCTGCATTGACAGATCGGTGTCCATATCCTGCCATGTTAAATTGTATTTATCAGCAATATTACCGTATATACTCGAGTATAAGCCGAGATTTTCAGCCCACTTTTTTGGGCTGAAAGTCCCCCTCTCGGCTTATACTTGAGTCATACCCAGCGGTCGGCAGGGGAGGGGGAGCGGGGGCTTTCTAATAATACTCACCTACTCCTGGTGCGGTCCCTGCTTCCCCGGCAGCTTCTTCCTGTATTGAGCGGTCACATGGTACCGCTCATTACAGTAATGGGAGGTGGAGCCGCCTATTCATTTCTCTAATGAGCGGTCCCACGTGACCGCTGAAGAGGGGAAGAAGCTGCAGCACAGAAGACCGTGGGACGGCAGGGGGAGAGCCAGGATCGCTGGGACTAGGTAAGTATGCCTCAGCGCCCTCTCCCCCTCACCCGCCGACCCCACCGCTACCGTGACTCGAGTATAAGCCGAGAGGGGCACTTTCAGCCCAAAAATTTGGGCTGAAAATCTCGGCTTATACTCGGCTTATACTCGAGCTTATACTCGAGCTTATAAATCTCGGCTTATACTATTAAAAAAATAGTGAGGAAAGAATGGTTGTAGATGACGAGGAAAAAGCTAACATATTAAACACCTTCTTCTCCACGGTATTCACGGTGGAAAATGAAATGCTAGGTGAAATCCCAAGAAACAATGAAAACCCTATATTAAGGGTCACCAATCTAACTCAAGAAGAGGTGCGAAATCTGCTAAATAAGATTAAAATAGATAAATCTCCGGGTCCGGATGGCATACACCCACGAGTACTAAGAGAACTAAGTAATGTAATAGATAAACCATTATTTCTTATTTTTAGGGACTCTATAGCGACAGGATCTGTTCCGCAGGACTGGCGCATAGCAAATGTGGTGCCAATATTCAAAAAGGGCTCTAAAAGTGAACCTGGAAATTATAGGCCAGTAAGTCTAACCTCTATTGTTGGTAAAATATTTGAAGGGTTTCTGAGGGATGTTATTCTGGATTATCTCAATGAGAATAACTGTTTAACTCCATATCAGCATGGGTTTATGAGAAATCGCTCCTGTCAAACCAATCTAATCAGTTTTTATGAAGAGGTAAGCTATAGGCTGGACCACGGTGAGTCATTGGACGTGGTATATCTCGATTTTTCCAAAGCGTTTGATACCGTGCCGCACAAGAGGTTGGTACACAAAATGAGAATGCTTGGTCTGGGGGAAAATGTGTGTAAATGGGTTAGTAACTGGCTTAGTGATAGAAAGCAGAGGGTGGTTATAAATGGTATAGTCTCTAACTGGGTCGCTGTGACCAGTGGGGTACCGCAGGGGTCGGTATTGGGACCTGTTCTCTTCAGCATATTCATTAATGATCTGGTAGAAGGTTTACACAGTAAAATATCGATATTTGCAGATGATACAAAACTATGTAAAGCAGTTAATACAAGAGAAGATAGTATTCTGCTACAGATGGATCTGGATAAGTTGGAAACTTGGGCTGAAAGGTGGCAGATGAGGTTTAACAATGATAAATGTAAGGTTATACACATGGGAAGAAGGAATCAATATCACCATTACACACTGAACGGGAAACCACTGGGTAAATCTGACAGGGAGAAGGACTTGGGGATCCTAGTTAATGATAAACTTACCTGGAGCAGCCAGTGCCAGGCAGCAGCTGCCAAGGCAAACAGGATCATGGGGTGCATTAAAAGAGGTCTGGATACACATGATGAGAGCATTATACTGCCTCTGTACAAATCCCTAGTTAGACCGCACATGGAGTACTGTGTCCAGTTTTGGGCACCGGTGCTCATGAAGGATATAATGGAACTAGAGAGAGTACAAAGGAGGGCAACAAAATTAATAAAGGGGATGGGAGAACTACAATACCCAGATAGATTAGCGAAATTAGGATTATTTAGTCTAGAAAAAAGACGACTGAGGGGCGATCTAATAACCATGTATAAGTATATAAGGGGACAATACAAATATCTCGCTGAGGATCTGTTTATACCAAGGAAGGTGACGGGCACAAGGGGGCATTCTTTGCGTCTGGAGGAGAGAAGGTTTTTCCACCAACATAGAAGAGGATTCTTTACTGTTAGGGCAGTGAGAATCTGGAATTGCTTGCCTGAGGAGGTGGTGATGGCGAACTCAGTCGAGGGGTTCAAGAGAGGCCTGGATGTCTTCCTGGAGCAGAACAATATTGTATCATACAATTATTAGGTTCTGTAGAAGGACGTAGATCTGGGGATTTATTATGATGGAATATAGGCTGAACTGGATGGACAAATGTCTTTTTTCGGCCTTACTAACTATGTTACTATGTTACTATGTTACTATGAGTATATACGGTACTTTATTGGTATCTATTTTTACTTTTGAAATTTACCGGTAGCTGCTGCATTTCCCACCCTAGGCTTCTACTCGAGTCATTAAGTTTTCCCAGTTTTTTGTGGCAAAATTAGGGGGGTCGGCTTATACTCGGGTCGGCTTATACTCGAGTATATATGGTAAGTTACATACATTAAAGTTTTCCTAAATGTTATCTAAGTTGCTGAAAGAAAAAAAAAAATCTCACCTAGACCAGGCTATGTCACTCATGTGACACTCTACCAAAGGCAAGGACGAAGAAATGGACGGCGTTGGTGACTCTTCTTCAAGAGCTAAGGGATTTCAGTCTGTAACTTGCGATGTAAATTTGTTTAAGCCCTTCCTGAAAGTACATGTTAGAAAATTGCTGTTTTTTTTGTCACCATTGCCTAAAAAAGAGAAATCACAATATGTATGTACCCTAAAATAGTACAGATTAGAACCAACAGCTCGTCCTCTGAAAAATAACCCTCACACAGCTCAAACAATACGAAACTAAAAACATAAAAGCTCTGGAATATCTCAGAATATGGGGCTACAACCTCAATTATTTGAAAGCTTTTTCTTTTTTTCTACAGTAGTAAAATATAAAAATCTTAATTTGAGCTCACTAAAACCTAAATGCACAGAAAAAGAAAACATGTTTTGTACCAATTAATCAGCAGCATGGAGCTAGCTAAAGAAAGGCTCGCAGAGTGAAGTGCGGAGTGCAGGCCTTGGCTTTATAGGGACTGTGCATACGTGCCCAGTACTGCTGGAGAAGAGGTCTGGACTCATATGGTAACCTATCTGATCCTTTACTAATGACTAAACACCTAGTTTTGATATGGACATATTTTGAATACGAAGCCTCATCAGCTAACGAGATACTGGTAATTAGGAGTCATAAACCTTAGTGACATTGAACAATGTGCAGGAATGAGTTAAAAAGAGTAATTCCATATAGAAATATGTTATTAATCAGTTCAAGACCAGGCCATTCCTGACAGGTGCATTTTCCTGTGTTTTTTTGTTTGTTTTTGTTTTGTTCATGCGGTTCAAACAGCTGTAACATATTTTTTTTTTTTTCTCTATCGGAAGTTCAAGTACTTCTTGCTACACGGGGCTTCATTTTTTATGTCAGTTATATTCTCCTATTTTGTTTTGTTTAACTTTGCAAATATTTGTTTTTCATCAGTGGGAAAATAAGGGAAGTAATTGTATTTTTCATGTGTACATTTCACTTTTTTGTTAATGCCAACAAAGCACCTCTAAAATACATTTTAAAAAAGGTATTCGCAATTATGTAACAATTTTTATATTTTGAGCCTTTTTTTATGGGGGTGAAACTTGTAACAGTGTTTTGGATTGACTATTTTCATTATTTATTTTTTACCTGTTAAATTTTATTTATTCATTTTATTATACATATTGTGCCACTCCCCATAAGGTCATAAAAGACCTTTTTTGGGGGGGCATTTCAATTAGTAAATATTTTTATTTTCATCTTATTTCCCTTGTAACTGGGGCTGGAATTGTATTCCCAGTTACAGGGAATCCAGCCTCCTGACTACATAAAGCTGTCTGGATCTTCTTTGCCCGAGCAGCTCCTCCTCCCTTACAATATACAGCGATAACCTGGATGGAGGCGAAAGTGCTGTTAGTTCTTTCTACTAATGCATGCACAGCACTACTTTATCACTGTGTATGCAGCGATGGAGAATACAGAGACCGTAATAAATAGTCTGTGCCCTTTCTATGTGGAGTCTGGCTGTGTCCGACAGCTGGATCCCCACTCCTGCACCTACATGATTGTGTGTATGTGCTTCTATACAGCTATGTTGTAGAACATCACTAGAGTATGGGCGGGACCGCCCAAACATTTACGTCTGTAAGAAGAATAAATGTATAAAAAAAAATATGGTTTTAACCGCATCCTAACCTAACATATAATAGAAAATGACAGTATCTTCTGGCAGTGTAGAATATCTGATATCTGTAACTTGGTGATAAGCATTTTTCATGTCAATGAATGAGTACCTCTTCTATTGTATGCTGTTGTGATATACACCTGTGAATCTAAATGTCGAGTTGTATTAGCAGGGAATTAACATTATTTACATGAATTTAAATTGCAGGAGATTCTCAGACAAAAACAGGCTAAACAACAAGCAACCAATACCACCGCAGTACAGCCTGCACAGCCAAATGCAAAAAAGAAACCGAAAAACAATAAGGGCAACAATCCTCCAACTCCGATTGCCCAGAGAAAAGTAGAAACAAATCCTCAAAACCACAAAAATGCTCCTAAGGATATCCCCTCCACACAGGGAACAACACCT
The DNA here is from genome assembly GCF_032444005.1 of Ranitomeya imitator. Taxonomy (NCBI): domain Eukaryota; kingdom Metazoa; phylum Chordata; class Amphibia; order Anura; family Dendrobatidae; genus Ranitomeya; species Ranitomeya imitator. The sequence goes on from NC_091285.1 coordinate 414,407,540, forward strand.
AAGCCTCAACTAACCAATTTGACCACTCAGAAACCAATGAAAAGACTGCATCCAGCTAATACCGAAGGGGTAAGAACAGAAGGAAAATTGGGGTCGTCTGCTAAGACTCAGTGGTCAGGTTTCCAAACTAAAGACATAATGGAGCAAGAAGAGCTTCCCGATGGCAAGAAGAGAAGAAAGGTTCTAGCCCTGCCCTCTCATACTGGTCCCAAGATAAGGTAAGACAACATTGGCCCCCATTCTATGCTGACTTTCCATAGCTCTATGTGATCAGCTGTTTTTGGTCTTGTTTTAATTTAATGATGGTATCTGCACTGTCTAGGTTAAGATGATTACAATTTTGACGTAACCTTATTGGGGGAAAAAGGGGTATCCAAAGGTTCATGTTCCAACGTTTGGCATCTAGAAATTACTGTCTGAGCTACGGTTAGTAAATGTCTAAATATCACCTCTCACACCACTATCAGGAACAAAGACTGGCAAACTGTAAACAAAGTAGCCTGTTTATTGAGCAGCCTATCCTATTCATGAGGAAATTATGGGTCAAAATAATGAAACTTGAACCAAAAAGTCTGTGTGTTGGCTTCACTCAAAGCAGAGATTAGAATGACATAAGAATAATTGAACCCCCCCATACTTACCCATATTTTGTTAGTGTTGTAGTAAAACCTGTCGACTACATGCATGAGAGCAAAGGCTAAAGTCAGAGAGACCAGCCACATCTTTGTCAGATCTGTGCCCACTTGTTAAGGCCTCATTCAGACATCTGTAATTTTTCATGCCATCCGTGTGCTGTCCATTTTCATATGTGATGCCTACCATATTTTTCGGACTATAAGACGCACCCCAAATTTGGGGTGAAAATTGCAGAAAAAAAGATTTTTTTTTTATAAGATGGGGGTCCGTCTTATTGTCCGAATTTACAGTATCTTACCTGAGGGCTGGCGGCAGAGCAGGGTCACAGGAGGCATGGTGTCAGCAGAGGTGGGGTGATGCGGTACGGCGTGCACCTGCGCAGGGTCCCTTCCTGCTTAGGTGGGCGACGCCACGGCCTGGTGTCCATGGGGGGTTGCAGCAGTGGTGTGGCGACGGCAGAGGTGCGGGGATAATGAGCGGTATGGCGTGAGCAGGCTCCCTTCCACAGGTGAGGTGATGCAGTAGCCCGGTAAGCAGCAGAGCCGGGCTAATTACCGGTTTATCGGTGGCGGCGGCCATCTTCCTGAGGCCGCACGTGCGCAGATGGAGTGCTCTGCTTCCCGGGGCTTCAGGAAAATGGCCGCAGGAGGCCGCGCGTGCGCAGATGGAGAGCGCGACGGCCATTTTCCTGAAGCAGAGATCTAAATCTGCGAACTCGATTCCTACACACCTACGTACTTCTACATTCCAGGAGACATCAGATTCCGTTATCCCAAAGGATTTCCCTTCCCGGCCATGTAAAATCGGTCCTGAAGTGGTAGTTAAACTACCAAAATCTTCAGAAGGGGGTCAGCTGGGATCAGCTTCCCCTGAAGACACTCCGCTCAGATGCCAGCCAACAAGGTTAGGGTGCAGTGGTAGAGGAATTCTACTTCCAGAGACAATGGCCATCACACATCAGCACCAGCTCCTCAAACCTGAGAGAACTAAAGACTGTAGAAGAGGCCCTAAAAGCGTCATCATCGCTGATTCAAAAACCACCACGTCCGTGTCTACTCGGACAACATGACCACAGTGGCCTACCTCCAGCACCAGGGCGGCATGAAGTACGCCGGTCTGAAGGTAATAGCAGCCAGGATCTTTTCCTGGGCCGAGAAAAACCAGCTATCGATCACAGCGGTGTTTCTGAGAGGATGAGCTCATACCCAGGCAGACTTTCTCAGCCGGAAGGACATACATCCAGGGAAGTAGTTTCTAAATCAAGCAGTTTTCTTGTCTCTAACCTCAAGATGGGGAACTCCAGAGGTGGACCTATTTGCCAACAGACAAAATGCGAAAGCGGGCACCTTTTTCTCCCTCTACCACACGGTTGGGGCACAACTAATAGATGTGTTTGCTCAACTGTGGAATTTCAACCTCGCATATGCCTTTCCACCCATACCCTTGCTAGCAAAGACGCTACAAAAAATCTGGACAGACCGAGTCCCCACAATCCTAATTGCCCCTCTGTGGCCGGAAGGAGCTGGTACAGTGCCCTACTGGACATGGCTCAAGAAGGCCCCTGGCTTCTACCTCAAAAAGTCGACCTCCTTCACCAAGGTCCTATACTACACCCAGACCTACACAAACTGAACATGGCAGCATGGTTACTGAGGCCAAAATTCTGAAAGCCAAAGGTCTCTCTGATGAGGTAATCCAAGCCCTTCAGAAAAGCAGAAAGCCGATAACCAATGCCATTTATGTCAAGGTTTGGAAAAAGTTTTCGTCCTGGTGCTCCCCTAGACCCCCTGATCCCTTTCACCCCAATATAGCACAGGTCTTAGACTTTTTACAAAAAGGTCTAGAAATGGGCCTCACTCCTAGCACACTAAAAGTGCAAGTATCAGCCCTTAGTACCTTTTTTGATCTTGACTTAGCCAGCCACCACTGGATCAAATGTTTCATGGCATCGGCAGCCAGAATTCGTCCTAAACTCCGTAGTCGGGTGCCTCCTTGGGATCTCAATATTGTGCTTAACAGCCTAACCAGGGATCCATTTGAGCCTTTAGAATCCATGACCATAAAGAACTTAACTTTTAAAACTGTCGTCTTAAGGTACCGTCACACTAGACGATATCGCTAGCGATCCGTGACGTTGCAGCGTCCTGGCTAGCGATATCGTCCAGTGTGACAGGCAGCAGCGATCAGGCCCCTGCTGTGATATCGCTGGTCGGGGAACAAAGTCCAGAACTTTGTTTCGTCGCTGGATCTCCCGCTGACATCGCTGAATCGGCGTGTGTGACGCCGATTCAGCGATGTCTTCGCTGGTAACCAGGGTAAACATCGGGTTACTAAGCGCAGGGCCGCGCTTAGTAACCCGATGTTTACCCTGGTTACCATCGTTAAAGTAAAAAAAACAACCACTACATACTTACCTACCGCTGTCTGTCCCCGGCGCTCTGCTTCTCTGCTCTGGCTGTGAGCACAGCGGCCGGAAAGCAGAGCGGTGACGTCACAGCTCTGCTTTCCGGCTGCCCGGCGCTCACAGCCAGAGCAGAGAAGCACAGCGCCGGGGACAGACAGCGGTAGGTAAGTATGTAGTGGTTGTTTTTTTTACTTTAACGATGGTAACCAGGGTAAACATCGGGTTACTAAGCGCGGCCCTGCGCTTAGTAACCCGATGTTTACCCTGGTTACCGGCATCGTTGGTCGCTGGAGAGCTGTCTGTGTGACAGCTCTCCAGCGACTAAACAGCGACGCTGCAGCGATCCGGATCGTTGTCGGTATCGCTGCAGCGTCGCTTAGTGTGACGGTACCTATAGTCGCAATCACTGCTGCTAGACTTATAGGAGAATTGCAGGCCCTGTTGATACAGGAACCTTATCTAACACTCACTGCAGACAGTATTATCCTTAGATTAGATCACTCTTTTCTACCTAAAGTCGTCTCAAACTTCCATAGGGATCAGGATATTGTGCTGCCCTCCTTCTGCCCAAAACTTTCCAGCCCTAAGGAAAAGACCTTCCACACCCTCGACGTCCGCAGGGTGGTCCTATTTTACCTACAACAGACTGAAGCCTGGCGAGTTGACCAAAATCTATTCATCCAGTTCTCAGGACGAAATAAAGGCAAGAAGGCGACAAAGAACATGATCTCAAACTAGGCCAGGCAAATAAACTGTCTGATCCACTCATCACAGAAGCTGGATCCACCTGCTTCACTGAAGGCACATTCTACCCGTGCGATGGCAACATCATGGGCAGAGGGGTAATGCTTCGTCAAAGCAGATATGCAGAGCTATCCACACGAGTTCTGCAGGCCGTGATCCCTCCCTAGAGATATTAGCTGTTGGTACTACTCCGAAGTGGCTGTCGTGGAAGGTGACTGGAGAAAATAGAATTAGTCTTTCCGGTAATTCGGTTACTAGGATCCTTCCACGACAGCACAAATTTCCCTCCCTATCTGAAATTCTTATTGGATGATTCCTGCATTTTGTGGTAACTATACATGCTAGTGTGTCCAGGAAAACACTTGTGGTTGCAGGAAGGGGAAGACAACCGCCGAAATGGCTGTCGTGGAAGGTTCCTAGAAACCGAATTACCGGTAAGAATAATTCTATTTTTCACCCTGGGACTTCAAATTAGTGACTTCATCTCCTTTTGATGAGCCTATGAGCTCAGTGATTGGCTATACCAGTGATGTTCACTGCAGTTGTTTACTGGCTGCAGTAATGACAATTTCCGGACCAGTGGCTGAGAGCTGGCATTGGACCAGGGGAGGGTGAGTAATATGTGGGTTTGTTTTATTCACAATCAAGCCTCTGCCAAGGTAAATGTTTATCCTGAAAAACCCCCTTAATTGGAACAGATGGTGCAGAAGTCTGAAAAACTTCCAAACTTTCCTGGACATCGGATTAGTTCAAGCCATTGTTATTCCATTTCTGATATGTATTGGAAATTCTCTGTCGTATGTAAAGGTGCAGCATATGAAAACCTGGACTATTGTTTAGTGGTTCTGTGTTTTAATCTCGCTATATCTGAATGGATCTCACCCCGTGGACTGCATGGCATTGCCTTCAGATAAAGACGGGGAAATGTCACTGTCTCTTGAAGCACTGGTTTTGGGGAGAAGCTTAGCAGGAAGGGTGGAAATGTGCGGCTGAAATTTGCATGATTTTAGTGTCAATCTACGCCAGCTGATATTTTCTTGCAAACATAAGAGATGTACCTCCAGCATGCCTTTTAAGATTGGTCTTAATACATGCCCACCAAACTGTTCAATGCTGAATTATTTTATGTTTTACCTGTGACTGATTCCGAAAGCTTTACTGATCTCTTAACATCTCTTTTTTCCAGAGCACGTGACAAGGGGAAAGTTCAACACTTACCACCCAAAAAACCCAAAGCTCAGGGACCGAGCCGAAAGCAGCAAAAGCTGGTATCAACAGGAAACCGGGTATGTCGTTAGTCGTCGTGTTGACTGTTGCAGATTGCAAAGAATAGTTTTGTCTTTTCAAAACTTTGCATTCCTTAATAACCATAGTTCAACATTTTGACCATGCATTATGTAAAACCCCAACTTAAAGCCATACATATGCTAGAATATAAAATTGGTGGTGAACTGCTTTAATATACCAATAGTGATAGGTGCTAGTTTGGTTAACTCCTTTATGACGAATGACTTGCATAGTCAGTTCTCGTATCCTGACATGCTATGCCCATCATGGATAAGATCTGTCATCTGAGCGGCATGGGATGTCATCGGTCCCCGCACTCAGATCGCTCAATCTGACTGACCAATCACATGATCGTGCTGGAGGTGCTGACATATCAGCACCTCTCACATAATCACCGCAGGAGAGGAGAGAGGGCTCCCTCTTCTTTCAGATTTGCTCCATTGTGACTGCCCGATCGTTGCCATGGTAACCCGAGGCCATCATGGTGACTTGACCCCCCCGCCCCAAGGTCACCAAGGAAAGGACAGCCCTCTTAGACCATGCTCAGAGCATGGTCTAAGAGGCTTCTATCAGTGCAGCACTGTAATGCATTATAAGGCTATGTACACACGTTTAGGAATTTGAGTTTTTTTCGCTATAAAAACGTGATAAAACCGCGAAAAAACCGCATACATTAAGCATCCTATTATTGGAATGCATTCCACATTTTTTGTGCACATGCTGCGTTTTTTTCAGCGGCAGAATCACATTCCGGAAAAAAGCGCAGCATGTTCATTAAAGTGCGGAATTGCGGCGATTCCGCACACACAGGGATGCATTGATCCGCTTACTCCCCGCATGGGGCTATGCCCACCATGCAGGAGGTAAGCGAATCATGTGCGGATGGTACCCAGGGTGGAGGAGAGGAGCCTGTCCTTCAGGCCCTGGGTACCATATAATTGTAAAGAAGAATTAAAATAAAAAATAGTGATATTCTCACCTTCCGGCGTCCCGCGCAGCTTTCTCGCTCCTCGCGACGCTCCCGTTCCCAGGGATGCTTTGCGAAAATGACCTGTGATGACGTACGGTCTCGCGAGACCGCTACGTCATCTGTGGTCATGCCGCAAAGTATTATTGGGTCCGGAGCATCGCGAGGAGTGGGAAGGCTGCGCGGGACACCGGAAGGTGAGAATATCATGATCTATTATTTTTATTATTATTTTTAACATTCTATCTTTTTACTATTGATGCTGCATAGGCAGCATCAATAGTAAAAAGTTGGTCACACTTGTCAAACACTTTGACAAGTGTGACCAACCTGTCAGTTTTACAAGCGATGCTACAGATCACTTGGAAAACGCTAGCTTTCTGCAAGCTAATTACGCTTGCAAAACTCTAGTGCTTAGCGGGAATACACATGCCAGTTCCGCATGCAATATACCCGCGGCAGGAGTTGCAGAATTGCCATGGAAATTTCTGCGGCAATTCTGCAACGTGTGCACTTAGCCTTACAGCGATCAGAGCCATGAAAGTTAAAGTCACACATAAGGACCGAGTAAAAACAAATTGTAAAAATATTTTTTTTAAAAATCACAAAATGGACGCAGTGATAATTTAGGAGATAATGGAGTGACTGGATCCTGTTTTAAGGCCTCAGTGGATTTTTTTAAACTATTCAAATAGATGGGTCGTTCCCATATGACTTGGTTCTGGGTTGGTGCTGTGTGCTTACCTCAAGATTGTCACCTTATTTCCTTCATCTTCCCCTCCCTCCCTTTTTCCATACCCATTCTCTGTTAGCCGTCCCGCTTTCATCCTTCTTCTACCTTCTAATCCTCCCACCCTCCCTAAACATTTTTTTTCTTCTCTTTCCCGCTTTCTCTTCCTACCCTCTATGTTGGAATTTTCAGAATAATTTTTCATATGCTCATATGAAAATGTAGTTGTTTTTCTTCTGCAGCTGCAATGTTGAGCGATCTGTTTATATTTTTGCATGAATATTGTTATCATTAAAAGCTTTAAGTCCTGCATGACTTATTTGATCATAATATATTTGTTCGAATGTTATTTTTTTGTGTTTTCAATATTAATAAAACAAATTGAACATACAAATCCTAAAATAATAATACAAAACATATCTTATAGCCATAAAAACAAATTTTTATGTAAAAAAAAAAGTGCACGTATTTGGTATCACCGTGTCCACAACGACCCGATCTATAAAAGTCACACTAGTTAACCCCTTTAGTGAACACTGTGAAAAAACAAACATACATGGCAAACTATGGTTTTTCGACATACCACTGGGAAAAAAGTGGAATAAAAAGCTATCAAAAAGACGAATGTAAAAAAAATTATATAGCTGGAACTTCATCTTGTCACGCAAAAAAACAAGCAGCCATACAGCTCCATCAGTAGGAACAAAAAGCTAGAGATCTCAGAATATATCAATGCAAAAACAGTATTTTTTTTTTTCAATTAAATTGTGTTGATTGTGCAGTAGCAACATAAAAATGCTTTCACTGTCATCGTACTGCCCCGAAGAATAAAGCTGCCTTATCATGTTTACTACAGGCAGAATGGCATAAAAAAATAAAATCAATTTTTGAGTTATTTTTTTTTTTTTCATTCTGCCTCCCAAAAATTGGAATAGAAGGCGATCGAAAAATAGTATGTGCCCGAAAAATAGTTCCAATAGAAACATAAACTCGTCCTGCAAAAACAAGCCCTCAAATGATTGTTGGCAGAAATATGGAAAAATTATAGCTCTCAAAATATGACAATGCAAAAACGTGCCTTTGTATAATAAGCAAAACAAGAAAAAGTATTTTGGTGTAACAGCAGCCAAACATAAACAATATAAATCTGGTATTGCTGTAATCGCACCGACCTGAGGAATAAAGCCGTCTAAACACTTATACCGCTCTAGGAGCGGCGTAATAAATAAACCCAATTCTTCGCCTGCTGTTGATTTGTAAATTCTGACTTCTAAATATCGCTGTAAGGTTCAACTCACATTTGTTCTGTGCTCCTCGTTGTGCGCTTACACTGAGTTTTTCTGTGTAAATATCTGAAATACGTGATTGAGACAAAACTCCCGGCGGAAGGTTCCTTATAATAAAGCAGGAGACATTCTGCTCGCCGTCTGGCCTATGATCCGTTAGTGTCCATCTTTTTAGGTGTGCATAAAAGCAGGTGTGCCACAGCTTTGTGTCGATCTTTAAAGCTGGCTACCACCAAAGAGAAGCAACACAGATTCCAGAGTAACGCTACTGCCTCATTAGGGAATGTGGGTTTCATCTGAATCACGTATTTGGTACATTTAGATGGAAACGTTGAGGTAAATGCTCAGCGTAGAGCACAGGATAAATGTGATCCAAAATGTCACCAAAAAAACCTTCTACTCAACCCACAAAATCAAATTCTCAATCAGGTTTGTCATCTGTTAACAGAAATATAGGGGGTATCCACATTACTCGTTTCACAAAAGCTCTGGAGAAGGGATGTGACTCCCACCAAAAGAAATCCAGCAAAATCTGTGCTCCCAAATCCAAGTGACAAATCCTGAGTCCCACAGTGTGCGTAATCCACATGTTTGGCATTACTGTAGTGAAGAGAACCCACTTAATTTATGGGGTGTGTGAATTTTTGGGGTACGTGTCTCTGGCAGCTTAAGCTGGGCACAACAATGGTATATTTGCATTTTCACTTAAGGGTACCGTCTCACAGTGCCACTTTTGTCGCTACGACGGTACGATCCGTGACGCTCCAGCGATATCCATACGATATCGCTGTGTCTGACACGCAGCAGCGATCAGGGACCCTGCTGAGAATCGTACGTCGTAGCAGATCGTTTGGAACTTTCTTTTGTCGCTGGATCTCCCGCTGTCATCGCTGGATCGGTGTGTGTGACACCGAACCAGCGATGCGTTCGCTTGTAACCAGGGTAAACATCGGGTTACTAAGCGCAGGGCCGTGCTTAGTAACCCGATGTTTACCCTGGTTACCAGCGTAAAAGTAAAAAAACAAACAAACACTACATACTCACATTCCGGTGTCCGTCAGGTCCCTTGCCGTCTGCTTCCCGCACTGACTGACTGCCGGCCGTAAAGTGAAAGCAGAGCACAGCGGACGTTACCGCTGTGCTTTCACTTTACGGCCAGCAGTCAGTCAGTGCGGGAAGCAGACGGCAAGGGACAGACACCGGAATGTAAGTATGTACTGTTTTTTTTTTTTTACGCTGGTAACCAGGGTAAACATCGGGTTACTAAGCGCGGCCCTGATCGGGATCGTTGGTCGCTGGAGAGCGGTCTGTGTGACAGCTCTCCAGCGACCACACAGCGACGCTGCAGCGATCGACATCGTTGTCGTATCGCTGCAGCATCGTCTGTGTGACGGTACCCTAACAATATCCATTGTTAGCATAATTATCACTATACCTGTAGATGATTTGCCAGAGTGGTGTAATTTCCAAATTGGGGTAAATTGAGGGGGGAATCTGCTCTTCTGGCACTTAGGGGCTCTGTATATAGAGTCTGCTAATTATTCTATGAAAATTAGTTCTCTACGAGTCAAATCGCACTCCTTCCCTCCGAATCTCGCCGTGTGGCAAAACAGTAGTGTACAGCCACATATGGGGTATTGCCACGTTCACAAAAAATTGTATAACAAATTATGTAGTCATTTTTACCTATTTCCCTCTGTGAAAATGTAAAATCTTCGGCTAAATCAACATTATACTGGTAAAAATGTAATTCTTCACCGCTCTGATGTATAACACGGGTTTGAGAAACACATGTGGTATCAATATGATCACTGTACCCCTAGATGATTTCATTAAGAGTTGTAGTTTGTAAAATTGGGTCACTTATGGATGTTTCTGCTGTCCTGACAGCTTAGGGTCTCTTCCAAGCTTTGCACTGTGCCTAAAGAGTAGTTTTTGACCACATATGGAATACTGCCATACTCTGCAGACATTGTGTAATGAATTTGTGGTCTATTTTCTCCTATTAGCCCTTTTGAAAATTAAAAACTTGGGGCTAAAACATCATTTTAGTTTAACCCCTTTACCCCCAAGGGTGGTTTGCACGTTAATGACCAGGCCAATTTTTACAATTCTGACCACTGTCCCTTTATGAGGTTATAACTCCGAAACGCTTCAACGGATCCTGGTGATTCTGACATTGTTTTCTCGTGACATATTGTACTTCATGATAGTGGTAAAATTTCTTTGATAGTACCTGCGTTTATTTGTGAAAAAAACGGAAATTTGGCGAAAATTTTGAAAATTTCGCAATTTTCAAACTTTGAATTTTTATGCAATTAAATCACAGAGATATGTCACACAAAATACTTAATAAGTAACATTTCCCACATGTCTCCTTTACATCAGCATAATTTTGGAACCAATTTTTTTTTTTTGTTAGGGAGTTATAAGGGTTAAAAGTTGACCAGCAATTTCTCATTTTTACAACACCATTTTTTTTTTAGGGACCACGTCTCATTTGAAGTCATTTTGAGGGGTCTATATGATAGAAAATGCCCAAGTGTGACACCATTCTAAAAACTGCACCCCTCAAGGTGCTCAAAACCACATTCAAGAAGTTTATTAACCCTTCAGGTGTTTAATAGGAATTTTTGGAATGTTTAAATAAAAATGAACATTTAACTTTTTTACACAAAAAATTTACTTCAGCTCCAATTTGTTTTATTTTACCAAGGGTAACAGGAGAAATTGGACCCAAAAAGTTGTTGTCCAATTTGTCCTGAGTACGCTGATACCCCATATGTGGCAGTAAACCACTGTTTGGGCGCATGGGAGAGCTCGGAAGGGAAGGAGCGCTATTTGACTTTTCAATGCAAAATTGACAGGAATTGAGATGGGACGCCATGTTGCGTTTGGAGAGCCACTGATGTGCCTAAACATTGAAACCCCCCACAAGTGACACCATTTTGGAAAGTAGACCCCCTAAGGAACTTATCTGGATGTGTGGTGAGCACTTTGACCCACCAAGTGCTTCACAGAAGTTTATAATGCAGAACCGTAAAAATAAAAAATCATATTTTTTCACAAAAATTATATTTTTGCCCCCAATTTTTTATTTTTCCAAGGGTAAGAGAAGAAATTGGACCTCAAAAGTTGTTGTCCAATTTGTCCTGAGTACGCTGATACCCCATATGTGGCAGTAAACCACTGTTTGGGCGCATGGGAGAGCTCGGAAGGGAAGGAGCGCAGTTTGACTTTTCAATGCAAAATTGACAGAAATTGAGATGGGACGCCATGTTGCGTTTGGAGAGCCACTGATGTGCCTAAACATTGAAACCCCCCACAAGTGACACCATTTTGGAAAGTAGACCCCCTAAGGAACTTATCTAGAGGTGTGGTGAGCACTTTGACCCACCAAGTGCTTCACAGAAGTTTATAATGCAGAACCATAAAAATAAAAAATCATATTTTTTCACAAAAATTATATTTTTGCCCCCAATTTTTTATTTTTCCAAGGGTAAGAGAAGAAATTGGACCTCAAAAGTTGTTGTCCAATTTGTCCCGAGTACGCTGATACCCCATATGTGGCAGTAAACCACTGTTTGGGCGCATGGGAGAGATCGGAAGGGAAGGAGCGCCGTTTGACTTTTCAATGCAAAATTGACAGGAATTGAGATGGGACGCCATGTTGCGTTTGGAGAGCCACTGATGTGCCTAAACATTGAAACCCCCCACAAGTGACACCATTTTGGAAAGTAGACCCCCTAAGGAACTTATCTGGATGTGTGGTGAGCACTTTGACCCACCAAGGGCTTCACAGAAGTTTATAATGCAGAGCCATAAAAATAAAACAAAATTTTTTTCCCACAAAAATTATTTTTTAGCCCCCAGTTTTGTATTTTCCCTAGGGTAACAGGAGAAATTGGACCACAAAAGTTGTTGTCCAATTTGTCCTGAGTACGCTGATACCCCATATGTGGGGGGGAACCACCGTTTGGGCGCATGGGAGGGTTCGGAAGGGAAGGAGCGCCATTTGGAATGCAGACTTAGATGGAATGGTCTGCAGGCGTCACATTGCGTTTGCAGAGCCCCTAATGTACCTAAACAGTAGAAACCCCCCACAAGTGACACCATTTTGGAAAGTAGACCCCCTAAGGAACTCATCTTGATGTGTTGTGAGAGCTTTGAACCCCCAAGTATTTCACTACAGTTTATAACGCAGAGCCATGCAAATAAAAAATATTTTTTTTTCCACAAAAATTATATTTTAGCCCCCAGTTTTGTATTTTTCCAAGGTTAGCAGGAGAAATTGGACCCTAAATGTTGTTGTCCAATTTGTCCTGAGTACGCTGATACCCGATATGTGGGGGGGAACCACCGTTTGGGCGCATGGGAGGGCTCGGAAGGGAAGGAGCATCATTTGGAATGCAGACTTAGATGGATTGGTCTGCAGGCGTCACATTGCGTTTGCAGAGCCCCTAATGTACCTAAACAGTAGAAACCCCCCACAAGTGACCCCATATTGGAAACTAGACCCCTCAATGAACTTATCTAGATGTGTTGTGAGAACTTTGAACCCCCAAGTGTTTCACTACAGTTTATAACGCAGAGCCGTGAAAATAAAAAATCTTTTTGTTTTCCCACAAAAATTATTTTTTAGCCCCCAGTTTTGTATTTTCCCAAGGGTAACAGGAGAAATTGGTCCACAAAAGTTGTTGTCCAATTTGTCCTGAGTACGCTGATACCCCATATGTTGGGGTAAACCCCTGTTTGGGCACACAGGAGAGCTCGGAAGGGAAGGAGCACTGTTTTACTTTTTCAACGCAGAATTGGCTGGAATTGAGATCGGACGCCATGTCGTGTTTGGAGAGCCCCTGATGTGCCGAAACAGTGGAAACCCCCCAATTATAACTGAAACCCTAATCTAAACACACCCCTAACCCTAATTCCAACGGTAACCCTAACCACACCTCTAACCCTGACACACCCCTAACCCTAATCCCAACCCTATTCCCAACTGTAAATGTAATCTAAACCCTAACCCTAACTTTAGCCCCAACCCTAACTGTAGCCCCAACCCTAACCCTAGCCCTAACCCTAGCCCTAACCCTAACCCTAGCCCTAACCCTAGCCCTAACCCTAGCCCTAACCCTAGCCCTAACCCTAACCCTAGCCCTAGCCCTAACCCTAGCCCTAGCCCTAGCCCTAACCCTAACCCTAGCCCTAACCCTAGCCCTAGCCCTAACCCTAGCCCTAACCCTAGCTCTAGCCCTAACCCTAGCCCTAATGGGAAAATGGAAATAAATACATTTTTTTTTATTTTTCCCTAACTAAGGGGGTGATGAAGGGGGGTTTGATTTACTTTTATAGCGATTTTTTTTAGCGGATTTTTATGATTGGCAGCCGTCACACACTGAAAGACCCTTTTTATTGCAAAAAATATTTTTTGCAATACCACATTTTGAGAGCTATAATTTTTCCATATTTTGGTCCACAGAGTCATGTGAGGTCTTGTTTTTTGCGGGACGAGTTGACGTTTTTATTGAAAACATTTTTGGGCACGTGACATTTTTTTTATCGCTTTTTATTCCGATTTTTGTGAGGAAGAATGACCAAAAGCCAGCTATTCATGAATTTCTATTGGGGGAGGCGTTTATACCGTTCCGCGTTTGGTAAAATTGATAAATCAGTTTTATTCTTCGGGTCAGTACGATTACAGCGATACCTCATTTATATCATTTTTTTATGGTTTGGTGCTTTTATACGATAAAAACTATTTTACAGAAAAAATAATTATTTTTGCATCGCTTTATTCTCAGGACTATAACTTTTTTATTTTTTTGCTGATGATGCTGTATGGCGGCTCTTTTTTTGCGGGACAATATGACGCTTTCAGCGGTACCATGGTTATTTATATTTGTCCTTTTGATCGCGTGTTATTCCACTTTTTGTTCGGCGGTATGATAATAAAGCGTTGTTTTTTGCCTCGTTTTTTTTTTTTTTTTTTCTTACGGTGTTTACTGAAGGGGTTAACTAGTGGGCCAGTTTTATAGGTCGGGCCGTTACGGACGCGGCGATACTAAATATGTGTACTTTTATTGGTTTTTTTTTTTTATTTAGATGAAGAAATGTATTTATGGGAATAATATTTTTTTTTTTTTTCATTATTTTGGAATATTTTTTTTTTATTTTTTTTACACATTTGGAAATTTTTTTTTTTACTTTTTTACTTTGTCCCAGGGGGGGACATCACAGATCAGTGATCTGACAGTTTGCACAGCACTCTGTCAGATCACTGATCTGATAGGAGTGCAGGCTGCTTCACAGTGCCTGCTCTGAGCAGGCTCTGTGAAGCCACCTCCCTCCCTGCAGGACCCGGATCCGCGGCCATCTTGGATCCGGGGCTCGAGCAGGGAGGGAGGTGAGGAGACCCTCGCAGCAACGCGATCACATCGCGTTGCTGCGGGGGGCTCAGGGAAGCCCGCAGGGAGCCCCGTCCCTGCGCGGTGCTTCCCTGCACCGCCGGCACATCGCGATCATCTTTGATCGCGGTGTGCCAGGGGTTAATGTGCCGGGGGCGGTCCGTGACCGCTCCTGGCACATAGTGCCGGATGTCAGCTGCGATAAGCAGCTGACACCCGGCCGCGATCGGCCGCGCTCCCCCCGTGAGCGCGGCCGATCGGCTATGACGTACTATCCCGTCCAGGGTCAGATAAGCCCAGGGCACCTCGACGGGATAGTACGTCTAAGGTCACAGAGGGGTTAAACAATGGAGAAATTCTTCATGGTGTAGTTTCCAAAATGGGGTCACTGTGTGTGTGTGTGTGTGTGTGTTCAACTGTTTAGGCACATCAGGGGCTCTTCAAATGCAACAGGGCGTCCACAATCTATTCCAGACAATTTTGCACTCCATATATCAAATGATGCTCCTTCCAAGCCCTGCATTGCACCCAAACTGTAGTTTTCATTGGGGTGTCAATGTACTCAGAAGAAAAAGTACCCCCAAAATTGTTGTGTAATTTCTTCCTTGTGAAAATATAAAATTTGGGGCTAAAACAATTTTTTTTCTAAATATAATTTCATGGCTCAATGTTACAAAATTCTGTGACTCACCTGGAGGTTCAAGGCGCTCACCACATGTCTAGTTAAATTCTTTGAGGGGTCTAGTTTCCAAAATGGGGTCACTTATGGGATGTTGGGCTTTCCACTGTTTAGGCACATCAAGGGCTCTCCAAACACGACATGAAGTCCTCTACCAATACCAGCCAATTTTGTGTTCCTAAAGTCGAATGGCGCTCTTTCCCTTTTTGAGCCTGCTGTGCGCCCAAACAGTAGTTTTCCACCACATATGGGTATCGGTGTAATCAAGAGAAATCGCACAACAAATTGTGATAATGCAAAATTTGGTGCTGAAATGACCTTTTTGTGGGGAAAAACAAAATGTTGTTTTTGTTTTTTGTTTTTTTTTCCCATACTGCTTCCTTTCCTGTGAAGCACCTGAGGGGTTAATAAACTTCTGTGGTTTTGAGCACCTTGAGGGGTGCAGTTATTAAAAAAAAAAAAAAAAAGAGAAAAATTGTAATAGCCTTAAACTCATCAGCAATGTGCGCACGTTGAATAATTTCTTGCAGAAATTTCTGCAAGGTTTCTGCGTCTCTTGGCAGCAAAAACGCTGCAGAAAATTCTGCTGCATTTTTGGTACGTTTTTTTCCTGTGCATTCAATGGTTCAAAAATGCACAAAGAAGTGACATGTTGCTGCTTTAAACGCACAGCAAATCCTGAAAGGAAAAATACTGATCATGTGCACAGCACTTCAGGGTTCCATAGCTTTTTGTGTGCCAATTCCGCCCGGAAAAAAAAAATTAAAAACGCATCTTGTGCACACAGCCTTACCCTTCCAACTTCCTACCAAAAAAACATTGTTTCAAAACTAATGCTAATGTAAAGTAGACACGTGGGAAATGTTATTTGTGTGGTATAACTATCTGGTTTAAGGGCATAAAAATTCCAGGTTTTAAAATTGTGATATTTAAATTTTTTTTTTTTTGTCAAGCTTTTGATATTTTAATAAATAAACAACAATAATGGCGTCCAAGATTTACCACTAACAAAGTACAAAAACATTCTCAGAATCAGTGGGATCCGTTGAAGCATTCCAGAGTTATCTCATAAAGTGACACTGGTCAGACTTACATGTGATGTATATATACGTCATATATCGCGTCTCCCCTTTTGATACCGTCTCCGACACTGAGTCTGCATCTTTACGGCACATGATAGCTGATGTCATGTGCCCGTAGCAGCTGTGAGTGGAAACGCTATCCATCCGTGGCTGTTAACATGTTAAACGCCTCTGTCAGTTTCTGACAGGGGCATTTAACATTCTCGCACCAGAAGCGCATCACTAACTCCCATCCATCGGCTCTCCTGTCACGTTAGTGTTGCGACAAAGGATTGGCGTGGCATCCGGGCGTTTACAGGAGTTTTTAAAAACATATAAAAGTTAAAATCTCCAGCCTTTAACCCCTTTCACAATAAAACCAAAAAATTTCACAAATACACGTATAAAATAGTATCCTCGCATTCAGAATCGCCAGATCTATCAAAATCTAAAAATAATCCGATCAATAAACTGCTTGACAAGAAAAGAGATCAAAACGCCAGAATCGCCTTTGTTTGACCGCTGCAACATTGCAATAAAATGCAATAACAGGCGATTAAAAGATCGCATCTACCCCAAAATAGTGTCAATAAAAATGGCACCTCAGTGCGCAAAAAATAAGCCCTCACCCAGCTACAAATCCCTAAAAGTGAAGACACTACGGGGCTCAGAAATTGGCGCTTTTTTTTTTGTTTGTTTGTTTTTTTAATATAAACA
Source organism: Ranitomeya imitator (assembly GCF_032444005.1). NCBI lineage: Eukaryota > Metazoa > Chordata > Amphibia > Anura > Dendrobatidae > Ranitomeya > Ranitomeya imitator. The sequence continues at coordinate 414,424,455 of NC_091285.1, forward strand.
TTGGATTTTTTTTTTCACTTGCACAAAAAAAAGAACTTTGACATGTTTGGTATCTGCAAACTCATATTGACCTGGAGAATCATAATGGCAGGTCAGTTTTAGCATTTAGTGAACATGGTAAAAAAAAAAAAAAAAAATCTGTGTGATTGCATTTTTTTTTTTTTTTTGCAATTTCAACGCACTTGGAATTTTTGTTCCCGTTTTGCAGTATATTATATGGTAAAACCAATGGTGTCGTTCAAAAGTACAACTTGTCGCACAAAAAAACAAGCCCTCGCACAGTCATATTGACGGAAAAATAAAAAATGTCTCTTGGAAGACGGAGAGCAAAAAGCGAAAATGGGGGGAAAAAAGGCAAAATGACCCAGAAGTTGAAGGGGTTAATGTACAAAGTGGCTCCCTCCTTAAGGGAAACCTAAGGAGGAACTACTGATGGGAACACATAGGGGATCTAGGAGCATTGTTGAAGAAGGCAGCTCTTTAGACTCTCATGTATCTAAAATATTGTCTCTTTTCCAGGAACCTTCAAAGAAAAAAAGGCAACAAAGAAACCAGGAAGAAACTCGCTTCAACCAGCTGGTGGAGCAGTACAAGCGGAAGATCCTGGGAAAGCCCAATAGTGCTGTCCCAGTTAAGAAAAGCAAATGGTTTGAGGACTGAGTCTGACTGCCAAGGCACAGTCACATCTGTACAATGTTGTCCTCCATCTACGCAAGAATTTGATTGGAAGCCTTCAAAAGAGCATACATAGCGAAGTATCGACACACGGGCAGTCTGATCTTCCTGTACTGCAGATATGGCGATATTTGCCTTCTGAGGCACCCACCCAATGTCAGAACTGGAGGACGCAGCTCTTTGTATTATAGGTGACATGCAGAAGTCTATGGAGAAGATGTATATAGAAAGATGGGTCTGCATTTTCCGTCAACTACAATGCAGACTCTTTGTATATATATCTACAGGGAACGCTTATATTTTAGGATTCATAGGACTCTTGGCAGGCCTTCCACCAGTCTGACTTATGATATTCACACTATTTTCTTTAGTAGTCTGTCTCCAAATCTGTACAAAGAAACTTTTGTGAAGTCCTTTTTTACTGCAGTGTCAAAAGAGCATTTTATTTGTTTTTATGTAGTTATTAATAAGAATGTTGTACTGAAACTTCTGATTTTTGAGCAGTGCTTTTTGCATAATACTCAACACTGGTTTTGTATATCTGCAAACCGCAGACTATGGTGCACGGCCGGTCACACTTGTCCTGACCCTTATAAGTCAGCAGGACCATGATATGTGGATGTGTGAAACCGGCCTAATATGTCATACGTGTCCAATATATAGAAAGATGCTTGGCATTGGAATTATACCCATCAAACCAGTTGTTTATCTTGTGCTCTTTTATTTAATTGTTTCTATCCTCTTACTTCTACCAGAACTGTTATAAATTAAAATATTTAATAAAATATGGAGCTGCATCTTTTCTCCACCACTATGTAAAATAAACCTGGCATCATCGCATAGGCTGTAGCCGGGCAAATATACTCTGATGACAGACAACAGAAACAGAATAATAATAAAGTGTACAAATGTGTTTTCTAGTGATCTAGCCAAATGTGTGTGCCAGGTATATATTATATAAACGTGTACTCAGTCCTGTCCTGGTCCAATAAATGTTTATTGTCCATATAAAACCCTAAGGCTCCGATTCTTCTATCAGTTTCTCAACAGAATTCTGGCATTAAACTATTTTGAAATGTTGTAAAATGGCAAAAATTGAGACGGGCTTAACATTTTTGCAGTCAACCCTGAAACCTTTGACTCATGATCCAGTCTGGTTCTTAATAGCGGTTCCTGGCCTGTTGGACAGGCGGTAGGTAGGTGTCTGATACATAGTGTATCCAGCCATACAAGTGCTCCCTTGTGAGAATGCAGCTGCACAGGTCGCATACCTGTAGATCAGCTCTGACAGCTTCTTCCTGAACTCTTGGAAGACTGACAAGTATGTTTGTTCCCTCTGGGCGCCACTAGTAATAAAATTAAAATGACATTAAAATAGTTTTAAACCCCCCCATCCCCTCCCACCCATATGCTCTTCGGTAAACTTCATATATGTCAGTGTTCCCCAACTCTGGTCCTCAAGAGCCACCAACAGGTCATGTTTTCAGGATTTCCTTAGTCTTGCACAGGTGATTGAATGCCTGCCTGGCCAGGTGATGCAATTTATAATAATTTATAATAATAAATCCCTTTACATTTGACATAAGTGTAAATGAGGTCTGTGGCCTCATTCAGACATCTGTTTTTTTTTTTTCCACATACGTGAAAATGTGTCATTATTTTGTTCAGACTTTCATCAGATTTGGATCAGGGTGCGCTATTAGCATCATCTGATTTTCTCATACGTGGTGAAATTAAGAAAACAAAACACTAACAGTCCATAAAACTCAGACCACACTTGGATTTCTTCTGAGTGCAGTCTGACTTTTTTTTTTTTTTTTTCACACATCCAATGACCTGCACTGCTGATTTAGATCCAACCTTCAAGGAAAAAATCATGTCTGATTTTGATCTGAACTGAGTGGTCCATGGAAAATATTGGACGGAGAATGGCCTCACACACTATCATGGATATTTTTGGTTTCCATTTAACCAGTATATATATATATATATATGTATATGTGTGTGTGTGCGTGCGCACAATTTTGATTAAAGAGGTTGTACACCTATTGCTCTTTACAAAATAAAAAAAGCACCTGAATGTATCCCCACTGACTCTTCCCTATTCTATGCTCAATTTCTACTGGCCTGGTCATTTCTTGACCCAAGCTGTCCGTAACCTTACTTACTGTGGCCACGACTGATTGGCTGATTGTGTAAGTCCAACAGTGGCCATAAATGAAGGTGGTCCAGCCCGAAGATTGTCAACCAGTGTTATAGTATGAAGGCATACTTTAGTACCTGCAGTGCCGTGCTACTGACTGATATTGCCAACTTGGTTATATGCACATTGTTTGCTTGCAATCTGGGTCAGACTTGATATTTGAAAGTGCCTGATATATTCTGTACACACTGATCATTCGTGTCTTTTAAGTGAATGTGTTGGAAGCAGAAAAATGGCCAAGTACCTGAGCGACAAGGGCAGAGCTTATTTTGGTTTACCCAGTATATAACTCTGTGTCTGCTAAGAAAGGTCTTCGAAAGAGGACAAGTGGTGGCCTGTCAAGGCTTCTTGATGTGCAAAGAAAAACTAATAAAAGGGCTAGTGTAGTGCAAATTGCTGAGAAGGTTACCGGTCATAATGGAAAAGTTTCCTAAACACAACAACCTGGGTGAAGACTGTTTCATATTCTGGACATTGTCAATATTCTTCTTGAAATCTTTGGGTCCTGATATTCATGCAGCTATTACTTAGGCCGGTTTCACACATCCTGATTTTTTTCCAGTACCAGAGATGTCCATGTGTAATACTTGTAGGAAATGTGTGGCAACCGCGTGCAGCATCAGTACCACACGCATCGGCGCCTGGGAAGCAGAGTACAGTTATTGCTGTTCTTTGGCACCAGGTGCTGAAGATGGCTCACATCATTTTCCCCTGCTCGCGATCAGCGCCAGCAGGGGAGAAAGATGAGTTATATTGAAGAGATAACTGTGAGAGCAGGCTGTGGCTGGTGGGACTACTACTGCCATCAGCCCACACCTGCTACCGCTATTAACAGTGAGAGCAGGCGGTGGCTGATGAGAGTATTCATCAGCTACTGCCTGTGCTTTAAATAAATAAAAAAAATGGCGTGGGTTCTCCTGTATTTTTGATAACCAGCCAGGCGAAATGAGAAACTGCAGGCTGCAATCCTCAGCTGTCAGGGTTGGCAAGGTTGGTTATCAAAAATAGAGGGGTCCTCACACTTTTTTTTTTGTAAGGTGACATCAAGGCCACGGATTAGTAATGGAGCGGCATCTATAAAGACACCTATCCATTAATAATCTTCTAGTTATCAAGTAAACATACAGCCAGAATAAAGTCCTTTATTTGAAATCAAAACAAATCATACTTGTACTATATTTAAAAATAACAAACACAGTTATACACATCTAACGCGCATCCATTGAATCCCTCGTCTTCTGTAATAAAACAAAAATAAAAAAGACAATATTCATAACCTGTGCGACATTCTTCCCCATGCTGTAATCCACTTCTGGGGATAGTTTTCAATCTGGATGATGCCAAGATGCTACTGTCTAGGTTCAGAACCGCTGATGAATGAGCCTGTATCAGTGAGCAGCAGTGACCTCATCGAGGTTACCGCCGGTCTCTGAGGCTGCGTTCCCAGATGGGTTGATCTGCGGTGATTTCAGCATCCATGAGACTGAGTTCACCACAGATTTCTCACCATGATCTGTGGTGAACTTGGTGACTTTTTCTCATGGTGCTGGGGTCACTGCAGTTCGACCTGCGGTTGTTGGTTTTGGAGCACAGTATGTGAAATCTGCTTTCAGACCAAAAGGGCATTTTTTAGGGCGGGGGGAAACACCTCATGGACCATGTATCTTGCACTGCTCCTAATTACAACCCAGGCAGTGCTGTCCAGAAACAGCAGATCGTTAACCTTGTGAAATCAGCTGTGTGCAGGACGCTTGGGGCGGTAACGCCTTTACTCTTCAGTAAGGGTATTTTCACATTGTGTGTAAGCTTCCGTTCATTGGCTCACATCGGGGCTTATGTCCGAACGTTCTGCAAAACGGGATTTGGAAAAAATATGTGCTGAGAGAGCCATAGACTATACGCTCTGATGTGCATCATTTTCAGTTGTGTGCAGACAAATCCCAGGAAAAAAAACAAATTAAGTTAAAACACCTTGTCCCCCTGGGGGGCGCTGATTGGGGTTTGGAGAAAACAAGCAGGTGGGAAGGTGCACTTAACTGTTTGGTCATGCTATTATGCACTGAGCGCCTGTATTTGGTCACTTTACAGTAAAAGGAGGACAATGTGGCCCACAAACTTAACACGGTTGTGCACCTTTGATTTAGGCCTGATTCACACGTCAGTGGCTCCGGTACGTGAGGTGACAGTTTCCTCACGGACCGGAGCCACTGACACGTAGACACATTGAAATCAATGCATCTGTGCAGATGTCATTGATTTTTTTGCGGACCGTGTCTCCGTGTGCCAAACACGGAGACATGTCAGTGTTCGTGGGAGCGCACGGATTACACGGACCCATTAAAGCCAATGGGTCCGTATAAAACACGTACCACACATGGACGTTGTCCGTGTGCCGTGCAGGAGACAGCGCTACAGTAAGCGCTGTCCCCCCCCCCCCCACTGGTGCTGAAAATAAAGATCCATGTGCCCACCCCCCTCCCACCCCCTGTGCGCCCGCCCGCTGTTATTAAAATAATCACCCGGCTCCCTCGCTGGCTGGCACTGCTTCCTGTCCTGGCCGCATCTTCTACTATATGAACGGTCACATGGGGACGCCAATTACAGTCATGAATATGCAGCTCCACCTCCCATAGGGGTGGAGCCGCATATTCATTACTGTAAATGAGCGACCCCACGTGACCGTTCATTAAGTAGAAGGTGCGGCCAGGACAGGAAGCAGATCCAGCCAGCGAGGGAGCCGGGTGAGTATTATAATAACAGCGGGCGGGCGAAAAGGGGGGTGAGGGGGGTGGGGACATGGATCTTTATTTTAAACACGAGAAACCAAAAAAAAAAAGGATTATTCATATCTTCTGTACAGCAAACACTGCTGCAGAGAAGATAGGAATGGCAGCTTCAGCACCAGATGCAGGGGACAGCGCTAAACTTTAGCGCTGTCTCCTGCACGGGGCGTGTGGTACCCAGTGGGCACACGGGCGGCACACGTGTGCCACACTGATGTGCCACAGAAACGCACGGGCACACGGACACGCATAATTCCGGTACCGATTTTTCCGGTACTGGAATTATCTGGACGTGTGAGACTGCCCTTAGAGTTGTCTCTGGGGTCATGCTCTTTCATCCCTCCCTCCCAGGTACTACCAATCACAGCTTGGCAGGTGGTCTTGCAGTCTTAGATGGTGCCAAGCTGTCATTGGCAGCGTCTGGGGGGGGGGAGGGTGAAACTCACGCCCTTAGGGAAGACCCTAAAGAAATGTCCTTTTAGTGTGCAATCAGAACTTCCACTTACTGCTCTCAAAAATGACAATTGCGAATATCTCTGGATATGGAGTGACACAGTGCAAAATAAAAAAAAAAGCGCTGTACAATCGGGAGCGCATGGATTTTTAAAAATTATTTTATCCTTTTTCTGTAGGAGAACAATTAACGGGTCCTCTTTACAGTAGTGTTATCCAGGACTACATTTTTTATTTTTTTTTTATTTTTACTATGAGCCCCAAAAAAACTAACCAGTTTGCAACTACCTACTTGTTCTATCCAGCACAGGCTCAGAGCAGTCACTGGCTGCTGCTCCTGCTGGCGACTTAGCTCCACCATGTCATCAGAGCAGCTCTTCCTCTTCCAGGCTGCTCTGTCGACGGGGCATGACTGCCGACATCATACCTGTTTCCCATAGTTATGCAGCAGGTAGCCGGCTGTCGATCAGCATGAAGTCAGCAGTCACACCCCCTGTTAACATAGCAGAAGAAAAGCTGCTGTTGTGTTGAAACGTCAGTGGAAGGTGCGGAATCGGCTGTCTGTGACCACTCTGTGCCGCGCAGATCAGGCAGGTACTTAGCAACCACCTGCATGTTAGTTCTTAGACCCACTGTAAAAAAGAAAAAAAAAAAAGTAACTGTTAAATGTGTTTTCCACGCTAAAGAGATATTTTTGCAGTCACATGCCGACTAGTAGTTTCTTACTCATTTCTCCCACTGTTGTAGAAACCGAGAAAAGTGGGTAAGAATCTATTCAGCTGTGACTGCGAGTATGCAGATTGCACGCGATTATGATTCGCCATGTCAGGATTCCCCCCTATTTTCCCTTCACCATGACAGCACCGCATGTGAGAGATGGCATCCGCCCCCAGGAACAGGAAACCCGTAGCAGAGATAAAAGAATGGGGCGGCCCTTCTCTCCTCAGTTTGGTTTCCTGTTCCTGCAGGTGGACGCCTGTTGCAGAGCTCCTACCTCCGGAGGGATCTCCCTCTGATGATTCCGGTCCGGAGGCCGAGGTCCGCGGGGGGGCCAGCCATACTCGGCGGCATCGTGTGCGGTGCTGTCCGGGTGGAGAGGCTGGCGTAGTCGCGCCTTCTTTCCCCCTTGCTGGACTCCCCGGCGACCACTCTGTGCAGGAGGCTGGTCCGGGGTTTGGGTGCGTGTCCTTCACCGACGCTGGCGCCGAGGTGAAGGATGACGACTTCCGGTCACAGGAAGGTGACGTCACACGCCGAGGGAGCCGGTGTGCTGGACACTTCCGGGCGGAAGTTGATCCAGAGGCGCGCACACCGCTCCTGATTTAAAATACAGCAACCAAGGAAATCGCTGGTCCTTCACAGCAAGCAATCTGCCTGCTAAGATGACCGAACCAGCGATGGATCCGGATACGCCATTGATGCCTGCGAGGATTTCCGAGGAGGCACAAGCCACTGCGGTATCCAGGGTCCTGGAGGGGTGAGTGCCTTTGTAAGGCAAAAACCACACATACTGATACACTATATATTACATGTTTTTTAGGGGAGGAAAGCCACATTCAAGCAAAAAAATAGGGTCTGTGCCCTATGCAAAGACACACTCCCTAATTTATACAAGAAGAAAATCTGCCAGCCTTGTATTGACAAAACAGTTGCGGAAGAATCTTCTTCCCTATTACAGAATATCAAGTCAATAATACGAGAAGAAGTCAAATCGACAGTAAAGGAGCAGCTGAAACAACATACAGTAAAGGGAACCCCACCTCCCCCTCCCCCAACAAGTGAACAAGGGTCGGCCGTAGAATTGGGGGATGAACCAGGAATATTAACCCCCTCTGATGCCCAGACCTAGACTCCTCGGATGAGGAGTATGGCCAACCTTATTTCCAGTCGGAAGAGATTGGGAAATTACTCAAACTCGTTAGAGCGACTATGGGGGTAGAAACTCCTAAAGAGCCGCGGTCAATCCAGGACACAATGTTCAGTAACTTGGAGGGGAAGAAGCGTAAATTTCTCTAGTCACCTTCCACGACAGCCACTTTGGAGGTTGTCTTCCCCGCCCTAATAGGGGACAGGAACACAAGAGGTTAAATACCCCTCCCCTTCCTGCACCGCCAGTGTTTTCCTGTCCCCTATGGGGCATGAAGAGTTTCTGAAGGGGCTGCCGTGGCCTGCGACGGAGCTCCACTTACCCAGAAGCCGGGCGGCATGAAGGTCGGGTTTCCCTCCTTGATAATGCCGCTCCCGTCTCCTCTCTTCGGAGCGACTCGGGACCTTCCCGCCCCTCCGGCGCTCCCTTTGGGGGCAATGCGGGGCGGTGATGTGCTTGCCGGGGGCCTCCTGCAGCCCCCCGGTTCCCTCCTCCACAGTTGCAGCGCTGGAGGTGGCGCGCGTCCTGGGCTGGGGCCAGAGAGCCTGATGACTTCTGGGTTAAAGCGCGCCACTTCCGGTTCAACCAGGAAGCGTGCCATGGAGCGCACGCCGGCCGGCAATGGCGTCCAGCAGCAGAAGCACGCCATACAAACAGCGGCGGGGGCGTTCTAGGACCTACCCCAATCGGGCCACACGTGGGGGGAGGAGCACTGCACGCTGGACCACCGATCCTTATAAAAAGATCCAGGTAGCAAGGTAAGCTGTCTGACTGTTAGCAACCTGATGGACATGGACAGTGACAGACCCCCTTGCTCTGCATCTGCAGATGCCAGCGTTCCCCCTCCTACCAAAGTAAGTAGCAGGTGTTGGGCCCAGCTATCCCCTATATACATATGTACTTTTATGTATATATGTATATATAGATATATTCCTCTAAGTGGCTTAGCAAACCCTCTCTCTCTCTCTCTTAGGGAGAAAAGGTTTCCGACCCTAAAAAGTCAAGCCGCAAATGCAAAGTGTGTACGGCCAGACTCCCATCAACATACGGGAAAAAGCTCTGCCAATCCTGTACGGATGAGGTCCTGCGCGCCGAACAACCCTCGCTGTTGGATAGCATTAGATCCCTCATTAAAGATGAGGTCCATTCTTCTATGGCTACCTTCTCTCAGATGTCGGTGCCTCAGCCACCCCCTCCAAAAAAGAGGAAAAAAGCCCCAGTAGAATCCGACCCGGACTCGGGAGAAATCCAGTCCTCAGGTTCAGAGGATAACTGGGAAAACGAAGGCTCCACTTCTACCCCCACCTGTAGATCAGAAAACAAAAAATATTATATTAGTTCTGAGGACATGAGTGAACTAATCGGTTTAGTAAGAAGCACCATGGGGGTAGAGGATGAAGAAGTTACACTCACAGTACATGATGAGATGTTTGAGGGTCTGAAACCCAAAGACCAAAAAGGGTTCCCGATGCATAAGAACTTACGAGATCTAATTCTGCATGAATGGGACCTCCCTGAAAAAGGTCTGACTATACCATGGGAACTAAAAAACCGGTACCCATTAGATGGGGATAACTCCTTATGGGAGACCCCGAAAGTAGATGTTCAGGTGTCTAGGGTAACTAAAAGAACTGCCCTCCCCTTTGAGGACTCTTCGCAACTCAAGGATCCGATGGATCGTAAAATAGAGAGTTTATTAAAAAAGTCCTGGGACACCTCCACAAATCTGCTAAAATCTAATATAGCCTCTACTTGCGTAGCCAGATCTCTATTTATCTGGTTACGCAAACTTGAGGATTACTTGACTTAAGGCACCCCAAGAGAGGAGATTTTAGACTCCCTACCCTTACTACAGAAAGCTACAGGGTTCCTAGCCGATGCATCTGCTGAATCGGTTCGAGTAGCCGCGAAAGCTGCCGTTCTCTCTAACTCGTCCAGGAGAGCACTCTGGATAAAATCCTGGGGAGGCGATTTTGTCTCCAAGTCCAAATTATGTGGCATACCCTTTCAGGGTCATAATGTATTTGGACCCGTCCTGGACGATATTTTGGATAAGGCGGCAGATAAAAAGAAATCTCTCCCTGAGCAAAAGACCCCCAAAAAACGCTTTTTTCGTCCCTCCCGTGATCAAACCTCACAGAGAGGAAAAGGCAAAACGGGAAGATGGAGTTATCCTAAGGGAGGCAGGGGAAAAAATATCCTGGCCCCTCAGGCCCAGCAAACCCCAGATAAACAATGACTGTACTCCGGTCGGGGGTCCGACTCTCACGATTTTTCACCGAGTGGCAAAACATCTCCACAAATCAGTGGGTCCTTCGTACCATTCAAGAAGGATTAAAAATAGAATTCGTGAGACCACCCCCACATTGCGTAAAGATAACCTCCCTCCAAAACCCAGATCTCCAAAACTCCTTGTTACAAGATCTACAAAAATTAATACAATCAAATGTGATTTCTCAGGTGCCGAAGTTAGAGGAAGGACGTGGTCATTATTCACGCCTTTTTCTAATAACCAAGCCGTCGGGGAAGAACAGAATTATCATAAATTTGAAACCCTTAAACGATTCTGTCCGATACAGGAGATTCAAAATGGAGACAGTCAAATCCGTAATTCCCCTCATCGGTCAGGGTTGGATGATGGCGACTGTGGACCTGAGGGATGCGTATTACCATGTGCCAATCCATCCAGAGCACAGGAAATTCCTCAGGTTCGCAGTCTCCAAGGGTCACCAAATCAAACATTTTCAGTTCAATGTTCTCCCCTTCGGCATCTCTTCGGCCCCTCGGGTTTTCACAAAGATTATGGCGGAAGCGATAATCTTCATCCGTCAGCAGGGAATATGCATAGTCCCGTATCTAGATGACCTGCTTATCATGGCTCCATCTGCCTCCCGTCTGGAAACAGACGTATCAAAGTCCCTAGAGATATTACAAACCCTGGGTTGGATCCCAAATCTGGAGAAATCGGAGGTCCATCCCTCCACAAGAAGAAAATTCCTGGGGGTGCTACTGGACTCGGATGTAAGAACATCTTTTCTACCCAAAGATCATCAAATCAACCTTGTCCGCAAGGTAACCAAATTCAGAGGCCAGCGTGCACCGACCCTCAGAGAATCGATGTCTGTACTAGGGTCCCTGACCGCATGTATACAATCGGTTTCCTGGGCCCAGGCTCACACACGAACTCTCCAGACTTATGTTCTCCTACATTCCAGGAGACGACAGACTCCATTGAATCAGAAGATTCTTCTCCCTGGCCATGTGAAATCGGCGCTAAAATGGTGGCTAGATTATCAAAATCTCCAGAGAGGGGTCAGCTGGGACCACCTTCCCCTAAAAACACTCCGCTCAGATGCCAGCAAAAGAGGCTGGGGTGCGGTGGTAGAGGGTTTCCACTTTCAGGGACAATGGACATCGAACATCAGCAGCAGCTCCTCGAATCTAAAAGAATTGAAAGCTGTGGAGGAGGCCCTAAAGGCATCATCTGCACTGATCAAAAATCATCACGTTCGTATTTACTCGGACAATATGACCACAGTGGCCTATCTACGACACCAGGGGGGGACAAAGTATGCCTCTCTAAAAGAAGTGGCCGCAAGAATATTTTTCTGGGCAGAGAGGAACCTTCTATCGGTCACAGCAGTACATCTGAGGGGATTGGACAACACTCAGGCGGATTTCCTCAGCAGGAAAGACGTTCATCCAGGAGAGTGGTCCCTAAACCAATCAGTATTTCAGTCCCTAGCCGAAAAATGGGGTACTCCAGAGGTGGATTTATTCGCCAACAGGCAAAATGCGAAGGTGGAAACATTTTTCTCCCTTCATCACAAAGACAAGGCACAGGGAATAGATGCCTTTTCACACCAGTGGAAATTCAACCTTGCATATGCCTTTCCTCCCATTCCCATGCTGGCGAAAACCCTGCAAAAAATAAGGACAGACAAAGTGACCACAATCTTGGTTGCCCCATTGTGGCCCGGGAGGAGTTGGTACGGCGCCCTATTAGATATGGCCCTGGAAGGTCCCTGCCTTCTACCTCAAAAGACCGATCTCCTACACCAGGGTCCTCTACTACATCCGGACCTAAACAGACTGAACTTGGCTGCATGGCTACTGAAGCCACAATCTTAAAAGCTAAAGGACTCTCAGATGACGTAATCCAGACCCTTCAAAAAAGCAGAAAGGCAGTAACCAATGCCATCTACACTAAGGTCTGGAAAAAATTTACATCCTGGTGCTTCCCAGAAGTTCCAGACCCCTTCAATCCTGATATAGCAAGGATCTTACAATTTTTACAGAAGGGCTTGGATATAGGCCTTACCCCTAGCACACTCAAAGTACAAGTATCGGCCCTTAGTAGCTTTTTTGACTCAAATTTAGCCAATCACCGCTGGATCAAGCGATTTATGACAGCCGCATCCAGAATTCGTCCTACACTCCGTACTAGGGTACCCTCCTGGGACCTCAATACTGTACTTAACGCACTAACCCAGGATCCATTCGAACCCCTGGATGCCATATCCATAAAAAACTTAACTTTGAAAACAATCTTTCTAGTCGCAATCACTACGGCTAGACGTGTTGGTGAATTACAGGCCCTGTCAATACAGGAACCCTATTTAACGGTCACTGCGGATAGCATTGTACTAAAACTAGACCGGTCCTTTTTACCGAAGGTGGTCTCAAATTTCCACAGAGATCAGGACATTCTACTTCCTTCTTTTTGCCCAAACCCCTCCAACCCTAAAGAACAGGCCTTCCACACCTTGGATGTTCGCAGGGTGGTTCTATTTTACTTACAACAAACTGAAGCCTGGCGAATTGATCAAAATTTATTCATTCAGTTCTCCGGACGAAATAAGGGAAAGAAGGCGGCAAAAAACACCATCACAAACTGGATCAAATAGTCTATTTGCTTGGCTTATCCATCGCAGGGACTGGATCCACCTGCCTCTCTGAAAGCACACTCTACCCGAGCAATGGCAACATCGTGGGCAGAGAGGGGGAATGCCTCAGCAGAGCAGATATGCAGAGCCGCCACCTGGTCGTCCATCCATACGTTCACCAGACATTACCGGCTAAATTTCAATAGGGATTTAACGTTTGGCAGACGTGTTCTGCAGGCTGTAGTCCCTCCCTAGAGAAATTAGCTGTTGGTACTACTCCGAAGTGGCTGTCGTGGAAGGTGACTAGAGAAAATAGAATTATTCTTACCGTTAATTCGGTTTCTAGGAACCTTCCACGACAGCACTAATTTCCCTCCCTACCTGATATTCTTATTGGATGATTCCTGCACTTTTGTGGTAACTATACATGCTACTGTGTCCAGGAAAACACTGGCGGTGCAGGAAGGGGAGGGGTATTTAACCTCTTGTGTTCCTGTCCCCTATTAGGGCGGGGAAGACAACCTCCGAAGTGGCTGTCGTGGAAGGTTCCTAGAAACCGAATTAACGGTAAGAATAATTCTATTTTTTTCCTTTCCATGAAAATATAGTAAATTTAATTAAAAGGGAGTGGAAAAAGCCCAACAAGAAAATTTCCATCCCTCAGGCCTTGAAACGCAAGTACCCCTTTGATGAGGAAATATGTGAAAAATGGGAAAAGGCTCCCAAACTAGACGCGGCCATCGCCAGCACCTCTAAAGGGGTAGCGTTACCATTTGAGGACATGGGAGCCTTAAAGGATCCCTTAGACAAAAAAGCAGATGCCTTTCTAAAATCGGCTTGGGAAGCGGCGACATGGTCATTTAAACCCGGCGCTGCTGCCACTTGCACAGCACGTGCTATGGTCAAGTGGTTAGAGGAGCTAAGTGACCAGATCAAAAACAAATGCCCGAGAAAGAGACTATTAGAAGCTTTACCCTCTCTACAGGGCGCCGCAAGATTCCTGGCAGACGCTTCAATTGATTCTGTCAGAGGTGCCGCACGTGCTCTATATAACTCAGTTCGTAGAGCATTATGGCTAAAAAATTGGACGGCTGACTTCCAATCGAAGGTCAAACTTTGTGGGGTGCCCTGTGAAGGTCAATATCTTTTTGGTAAGGCTCTTGACGAGATCCTTGAAAAGGCATCAGACAAGAAGAAGCGGTTTCCACCTCCTTTCCCTAGGTGCCGTTGGGAAACCTCTCGTCCGTCCTTTCGTGGATCTGGATATAGAGGGACCCGCGGCCGATCAGATGACAGGTCTAGTCGTGGCAGACCCTGGAAAGATCGAAAAGAAAGGGGATTCCTTTTCAATAAACCTCCCCCCAAATCTGATCCCAAAAATCAATGATGCCAAAATCCCAGTGGGCGGAAGACTCCGATGGTTTGTCCACCACTGGGCAGAATTGCTGGCGTCTCAATGGATAATCAACTTGTTGTCAGAAGGGTTAAAACTCAAGTTCTCCAGCCTCCCACCAAATTGTGTAAAAATGACCCAGGTGTCGGGAAAAAATCAGGCCACACTAGAAAAAGAAGTTCACCTCATACAAAAGGAAGTATTAATAAGAGTTCCTCATCAAGAGATAGGAAAAGGGTTCTACAGCACCCTGTTTCTTAGGCTAGGGTCACATTGCGTTAGTGCAACCCGTTTAGCGCTATCGCTAGCAGATTGCGCTAACGCAATGTTTTTAATCTGGCCGCGTCCCGGGGTCGCGGTAACGTCCCCGCTCTCGCAGATCCCTGATCTGCGAGAGCGGGGAACGGACCGCGGGCGCACCTCGGACGCTGCAAGCAGCGTCCGCGGCGCGCCAGGAAACACCGGCGCGTTGCTAGCATGTGCCGAACATGGCACGCGCTAGTGCTGCGCGTTCCCATTGCCGTGAATGGGCGCGCTAACGGACGCGTTGCACGGCGTTAATTTCGCCGTGCAACGCTGTCCGTTAGCGCGTTCCCATTAACGCAATGGGAATCAAGCCTAACACCAAAACCAGATGGCTCGCTGAGAGTAATATTCAATCTGAAAGCGCTAAACCAGTATATTCAGATAGAAAGATTCAAAATGGAGACCCTGAAGACAGCGGTAAAAGTACTCGACCCAAACTGTTACATGGCAGTGATCGATCTTACAGATGCGTACTACCATGTACCAATCGCGGTCCAACACCAACAGTACCTGAGGCTACTGGTAAATCTTGCGAACACCCCCACCCATCTACAATATCAATGTCTCCCCTTCGGGGTGGCCATAGCGCCCTGTGTATTTACAAAAATCATCTCCGAAGTGGCGTCCTTCATCAGGAAAGAAGACATAATGCTGGTACCTTATTTGGACGATTTTTTTGGTGATAGCAAACAACAAAGAAAATTGCGAGAAAACAGTTGCAAGAGTACTAGAGGTGCTAACCAGGTTAGGATGGATTATAAATCTGAAAAAGTCAAGACTTGTCCCAACACAAACTCAAGAGTTCCTTGGGATCCTATTGGATTCGGTCAAACAGGAGTGTGTCCTCCCACAGAGGAAAATTCAAATTATTCAACAGAAAATTCAACTGTTTCAGCTACAACAGACCATCTCACTACGGAATGCAATGTCGCTCTTAGGAACTCTAACGGCAACAATTCCAGCAACACGGTGGGCACAAAGCCATACACGGGAGTTACAATGGCAGATACTGACCGAACAAATGAGGAATCCATACAATCTGAACCGAAAAATCTGTCTATCTCCAAAGGTTCAGAACTCACTAGAATGGTGGCTAAAAGTAAAAAATTTAAGCAACGCAGTGCCATGGTCAGTGCAGAACCCAGTAGTCCTTACTACCGATGCAAGTCCGTGGGGATGGGGAGCACATTTGGAGGATCAGGTCCTACAGGGACAATGGGAGGCCTCAATGACAGCAGCGTCCTCCAATCTAAAGGAATTATCGGCAGTAAGACAAGCACTTCTTCACATAGGAGAAGGGATTTGGGGGAGATATGTAGTGGTGTTGTCCGACAACAACACAACGATAGCCTATATCAATCATCAAGGGGGCACAAGATCCCCATCCCTTATGGCGGAAGCCAAAGAGCTTTTCATATGGGCCGAGAACAACCTTCTGTCCTTAACCAGAACGTACTTAAAGGGATCAGAAAATCAAGTAGCCGACTTCTTTAGTCGTCACATATTGCATCAGGGAGAATGGTCCCTGAACCAGGGAATATTTGGGAAAAATCTGTGCCTGTTGGGGCTTTCCAGAAATAGACTTATTTGCCACAAGAGAAAATCGAAAGGTGGCGAAGTTTTATTCTCTGAACCCGAGAGAACACCCGGAGGGAGTGGATGCGCTTCTATACAAATGGAACTTCCATCTAGCGTACGCATTTCCCCCGATACCATTAATCCCGACAGTCCTCAAGAAAATTCAGGAAGACAAGGCACGAGTTATCCTCATAGCTCCCTTTTGGCCAAAAAGGGCATGGTTCACACGACTCAGACACATGTCTATCTCAGACCCGTGGATCCTCCCAGATGCCTCGGACCTCCTACACCAGGGACCAGTTCAACATCCCCAAGTACACGGGCTACACCTCACTGCCTGGAACTTGAGAGGGGGCTTCTGTTAGCAAAGGGATTCTCAAACCCTTTAGTGACCACGTTGCTCTCTTGCAGAAAGAAGGTCACCTCAGAAAAATATCATCAAATTTGGCAGAAATTCCTGGAATTCTCAGGGCGTCAGTTGTCTGAGACAAGCCAAAAAGTCCCGGTAAGAGAAATTCTAGAATTTCTCCAAAAAGGGTTAGAGAGGGGGCTATCTACTAGCACCTTAAAGGTGCAAGTCTCTGCCCTGGGTGCTCTGTTTGATCAAAAACTTGCCGACCACCCTTGGGTCTATAGGTTCATCTGAGCCTCCTTTACATCTAGACCCTCAAAATTATTACCTAAGGTGGCTCCCTGGGATCTAAATTTAGTTTTAAATGCTCTAACCGTGTCCCCCTTTGAGCCTCTTGATTCGATTTCAATAAAATCCTTAACCCTTAAAACGGTCCTCCTGGTTGCCCTAACTTCAGCCCGTTGTACTTGCGAGCTGCAAGCTATGTCGGTAAATCCCCCTTACACTACCTTCCAGGATGACAAAGTGGTTATCAAAACCGACCCGGCCTTCCTTCCAAAGGTCAACTCAAAATTTCATAGGGACCAGGAAATTATTCTACCCTCATTCTGTCCTCAACCAAAATCCCAGGGAGAACAAACCTTCCATTGTCTCGATGTCAGACGCTGCCTGCTTCAATACATAGAAGCCACAAAATCTTGGCGTCAGTCATCAGCCCTTTTTGTCGCCTTCCAGGGGACAAACAGGGGAAAAAAGGCCTCAAAGGCAACTATTTCACGGTGCTTACGTACAGCTATCTCATTTTCATATTCCTCTTCGGGTCAGGTTCCCCCACAGGGTTTTACGGCCCACTCCACGCATGCTATTGCCACATCCTGGGCGGAAAGGGCATGCGCCTCGGTGGAACAGATTTGTAAAGCGGCAGTATGGTCCTCACCCTCTACCTTTTTCCGACATTATAGACTAGACTTAGGTCTATCAGACTGGTCTTTTGGGAGAAAAGTATTATCTGCTGTTGTCCCACCCTAGGAGTCTTCTATTTCTTCCTCTCACATGCGGTGCTGTCATGGTGAAGGGAAAAAATGATAATTACTTACGGGTAATTTGATTTTCCAGGACCATGACAGCACCGCGTTAATTCCCGCCCTATCTTGGTGATAGTTGTGTGATTCACACACAAAAAAAAGGGATATATATAAGTAAACATATATATGTAGACAAAGAAATATATGTATAGATAAAAACTAATAAAGAGCTATACAATGTAAATATAATACATGAGTGTATACTAACAAAGCTGTCATCTTCCATACTCTGAAACAAACTGAGGAGAGAAGGGCCGCCCCATTCTTTTATCTCTGCTACAGGTTTCCTGTTCCTGGGGGCAGATGCCATCTCTCACATGCAGTGCTGTCATGGTTCTGGAAAATCAAATTACCCGTAAGTAATTATCATTTTTCCATCACGACAATGTGTAATGTGTACACTGTCAGATTTTCCCTCTTTTTCCAATGCACGTGGGTGGTCATGTGACAGCAATGTATATACTATGTATATCTATAAATTAAATGTAAATGCAAAAGTAATTTGACATGCTTATTTTAGATATGTTTGCCTAATGTAAATATGAATGTAAAATGTGTGTATGTGTGCATTCAGGTGGGCTTTGGGTGGCACAGGGGTCCATCACTGTCCGTTTCCCCCCTGATTCCCATTGATTTTAGTCACTGATGCTCCCTGCCTTTGCCACAAGGTGGCACTCTAGGCTCATTCTAGCGTTATATCGCTCGGCCACTTTGCCGTTTTAATTTATTTATGTGTAAAGGCAAAATAGCTTGTAGAAAATTAACATATAAAGTGATACAATGCATAAAGATAAGTACACTCTGTGCTAAGCAAACACACAGCAGAATTCCTGAAATCCCCCTTCTAAATAGATGTGCTGCATTTGTGTTTATATGTGATACAGAAGAACAAGAAATACGCCTTGTTTCAATTATGCATATAATATGCTTCTGAGGCTGCGGTGGCGGAAAATTACCCAATGTTAATATTAGTCTTATTATATTAAAAGTTTGTAAATGCTTTCAGCCTGCCGGTATGTGTGGCTCACTAAGGAAGGAATCAGAAAGAATCCTACTGTATATGTATTCTTGCAGAGGACATGAATAGCATGGCGACAAAAGTAAGGGAATCATTTGAAAAAAGACCTAGGTCCTTCAAGTTCAACCTTTATCTCCCAATTATACATTATTTGTCACTGAATTATCTATAACACATAATATGCAAATTGCATCTTTACAGATGAAGAGGACTTGAGCTCTATAGCGCCACCTGTAGGAAGCAGCGATCCTACAAGTCACGATTGGCTCTTTTTTTTACAGGCCTTAAAATGTGACTTAAGACAAAAGCCAAATCGGAATCTCAGTTTGCAGACCCGGTGTTTTGGGGTATTGCCCCTCGTCAGTGCTGAATATGAGAACTGATTTGGCTAAGTGAGAGGCTCTGGACTGGGGTCTAGGGGATCTGCTTCCAACAGGTGGCGCTATAGAGTTCAAGTCCTCTTCCTGTCTGAAGAGGCAATTTGCATATTACATTTCCCAGAGGAGCATTGCATGGTGAATAATCCTCCTTACCTTGGTATGCCCGAGCCGGTATGTCACTCTCCTATAATCCTTAGGAAAGCATCCATATTGTCCTCCATTACTACCTCTTGGGTTCTGGCATTCTACAGTCTGACTGCTCTAACTGTAAAGAACCTTTTCGATTTAGCTGCCAGCATCCATCTAGTTGTGCAACTGTTTCAATTTGCCCTTAATAGTATAGCCAGTCCTTCTTGGATTCTTAATTTGGTTGGAATTGTTAACCCTTGCGTTTGTCACACTTTGTCATTGGTGCATGAGTAACTGGCACCATGAATGAAATATTACAAGAAATTTGGCTGCGTGAGCCCTTTCTGGTTTTGGTAGCTTTTGTTATGTAGAAAAAGCAGCGTTAAAATAATACCTCTGTGATGGTAGCATGTTGATTTTGCCCTTTTTATCTACAATACATTGGTTTTTCAGCAAATCTGTCAACTAAATCTGCTGCGGTATGAGCGAGTGACATTATCTGGGCCAGTCCTCCTACTAGCTAAAATTGAAGCGTTCAAAGAATATTGAGGAGGGTACAATCCGTCTCCCTGCCTCCCCTGAGGGGACCTTTGAAACATTATACTATTGAAACTGTTGCAGCACATTGATATTATGCTTTGTTCTTTTAGGCTATGCTCACATTAGCGTTGTGTGGCGCAGCCGCGGCGACGCATGCGTCATGCGCCCCTATATTTAACATGGGGGGGCGCATGGACATGCGTTGTCTTGCGTTTTGTGACGCATGCGTCATTTTGGCGCAACTGTCAGGGTGCAGAGGACGCAGCATGATGCAGTTTTTTCTGCGTCAAAAATCATGCAAAAAATGAACGCATGCGTCACAAAAGGCTGCGTTGTGCATGCGTTTTGCATGCGTTGTGCGTTGCGTCGCCGACACTGCACTGCACAACGCAAATGTGAACGTAGTAGCCTTAGAGGTGCAGACTCGGTGCTTTCTTTGGGCCTAGAGAAGCCATGGAGACCTATCTTCTCCTCTCAGTCACATTACTGGGCACTCTCTGTGTGACAGATGAAGCCTCCTTCCTCTGTCTAAGCTGCTTACATGGCACCTATGCTGACTGCTGCATCTGAAGGGGTCAAAACATCAGTACAAATATTTCATTACCTGAAACTTTTGCTAACCAATGTCTTCATATTTCTTTAAAAAAAAAAACAATAGTGCACATGAAAATACGAAACTTTGTACTATATCTTATTAAAGAAATCTGCTTCTTTCTCCTCCTGAACTGATCTTTCATTCTCAACATTTTCAATTTGCAGGTAAGACCTGTGTTCAGTGAATACAGGCTTTGCCATTGCTGAGATAAGAGATGACAGCTGGTGCTCATAAAGTTATATGGAGAATTACCTATTGAACCCGTTCTATGCCTGGGTCGTGAGCAATTTTATTGGTACAATTATACAATGTTTTCAATAAAATGGCACCGGAGATCACGGCATGTCCACATGCTGACTCCTGCGCCATTTTATTGTGTAGGATTTAAAAAAACTCTGTTATCTCCTATTTAATTAATAGGAACATGTTTCTTCACTACATACAGATTTTACCCAAAAATTGAGAGTGAAAGATCAGTCCAGAAGAAGAAAGAAGCAGATCTCTGATATATTATAATGTTTTTTATTTTCTTGTATACTATTCACATATGAAATAATTAAAATTGGTGTTACTTTTGAAAATTTCAGCTACACAAATTTGACACTTCCTAATTATCATTTGTTGCAATTGAATAGGAAATGGGCAGCATATCTCAGCAATGGCTACTAAGGCCTCTTTCACACTTCCGTCTTTTCAGATCCGTTGCAATGCGTCGTTTTGGGAAAAAAACGGATCCTGCAAATGTGCCCGCAGGATGTTTTTTTTGCATAGACTTGTACAGGTCCTTCTCAAAAAATTAGCATATAGTGTTAAATTTCATTATTTACCATAATGTAATGATTACAATTAAACTTTCATATATTATAGATTCATTATCCACCAACTGAAATTTGTCAGGTCTTTTATTGTTTTAATACTGATGATTTTGGCATACAACTCCTGATAACCCAAAAAACCTGTCTCAATAAATTAGCATATCAAGAAAAGTTTCTCTAAACGACCTATTACCCTAATCTTCTGAATCAACTAATTAACTCTAAACACATGCAAAAGATACCTGAGGCTTTTATAAACTCCCTGCCTGGTCCATTACTCAAAACCCCCATCATGGGTAAGACTAGTGACCTGACAGATGTCAAGAAGGCCATCATTGACACCCTCAAGCAAGAGGGTAAGACCCAGAAAGAAATTTCTCAACAAATAGGCTGTTCCCAGAGTGCTGTATCAAGGCACCTCAATGGTAAGTCTGTTGGAAGGAAACAATGTGGCAGAAAACGCTGTACAACGAGAAGAGGAGACCGGACCCTGAGGAAGATTGTGGAGAAGGACCGATTCCAGACCTTGGGGAACCTGAGGAAGCAGTGGACTGAGTCTGGTGTGGAAACATCCAGAGCCACCGTGCACAGGCGTGTGCAGGAAATGGGCTACAGGTGCCGCATTCCCCAGGTAAAGCCACTTTTGAGCTACAGAGAAGCAGCACTGGACTGTTGCTAAGTGGTCCCAAGTACTTTTTTCTGATGAAAGCAAATTTTGCATGTCATTCGGAAATCAAGGTGCCAGAGTCTGGAGGAAGACTGGGGAGAAGGAAATGCCAAAATGCCTGAAGTCCAGTGTCAAGTACCCACAGTCAGTGATGGTGTGGGGTGCCATGTCAGCTGCTGGTGTTGGTCCACTGTGTTTCATCAAGGGCAGGGTCAATGCAGCTAGCTATCAGGAGATTTTGGAGCACTTCATGCTTCCATCGGCTGAAATGCTTTATGGAGATGAAGATTTCATTTTTCAGCACGACCTGGCACCTGCTCACAGTGCCAAAACCACTGGTAAATGGTTTACTGACCATGGTATTACTGTGCTCAATTGGCCTGCCAACTCTCCTGACCTGAACCCCATAGAGAATCTGTGGGATATTGTGAAGAGAAAGTTGAGAGACGCAAGACCCAACACTCTGGATGAGCTTAAGGCCGCTATTGAAGCATCCTGGGCCTCCATAACATCTCAGCAGTGTCACAGGCTGATTGCCTCCATGCCACGCCGCATTGAAGCAGTCATTTCTGCCAAAGGATTCCCGACCAAGTATTGAGTGCATAACTGAACATTATTATTTGTTGGTTTTTTTGTTTGTTATTAAAAAACACTTTTATTTGATTGGATGGGTGAAATATGCTAATTTATTGAGACAGGTTTTTTGGGTTATCAGGAGTTGTATGCCAAAATCATCAGTATTAAAACAATAAAAGACCTGACAAATTTCAGTTGGTGGATAATGAATCTATAATATATGAAAGTTTAATTGTAATCATTACATTATGGTAAATAATGAAATTTAACACTATATGCTAATTTTTTGAGAAGGACCTGTATTAGCGATGGATGGCCACACGTCGCATCAGTCGTGCGACGGATCCGTCGTGTTTTGGTGGACCGTCGTCTGGAAAAACGTTCAATGTAACGTTTTTTGTCTGCGTCGGGAAAACGTGTCGCGACGGATCCTGCAGCATACGTCGTAGACAAGAATGGAAGCCTATGGGCGCAGGATCCGTCGTGACACGTATGATGAAATCCAGCGCTGGAATCCATTTTTTTTTACACTGAGCATGCTCAGAATCAGGAATTTGTAGCCAATTGGCCAGACAGGCCCCAAATCTATATAAACCTGGCCTGGGGCGTCACCCCTAAATGTGCTAGCAAGACTCCTGCCAGCCTGAAGACAGCCAGCCAGTCAATATATTGGTTTCCCTATTTTCCAGTAGCCAATCACATTTGGGAGACTCCCATTTTTAGGCATGGAAAACGGATCCGTCAAAAAAACGGATGGTAAAAATGGATGCAATGGATCCAGTTTTTCGACGGAACCATCTAGCGGATCCGTCAAAATACTGGATGCGTTGCATCCGATTTTCACTATGCGCCGACGCATTGTGACGGATTCAAAAAAACGGATGTGTGAAAGTAGCCTTAGCAATTTACAGAGCTGTGCTGTTCCTGCTCCATAGATAATTTACAGGTGCATCTCACAAAATTAGAATATCATGAAAAAGTTAATTTATTTCTGTTCTTTAATACAAAAAGTGAATCTCATAGATTATATAGAGTCATTACAAACAGAGTGATCTATTTCAAGTGTTGATTTTTGTTAATGTTGATGATTATGGCTTACAGCCAATGAAAACCTAAAAGTCATTATCTCAGTAAATTAGAAGACTTTATAACACCAGCTTGAAAAATGATTTTAAAATCCGAAATGTTGGCCTACTCAAATGTATGTTCAGTAAATGCTTCAATATTTGGTCGGGGCTCCTTTTGCATAAATTACTGCATCAATGCGGCGTGGCATGGAGGCGCTCAGTCTGTGGCACTGCTGAGGTGTTATGGAAGTCCAGGTTGCTTTGATAGCAGCCTTCATCTCGTCTGCATTGTTGGGTCTTGTGTCTCTCATCTTCCTCTTGACAATACCCCATAGATTCTCTATAGAGTTAAGGTCAGGTGAGTTTGCTGGCCAATCAAGCGCAGTGATACTGCTGTTTTTAACCCCTTTCTGCCAGCTGACGGAATAGTACGTCAGCTGGCAGTATCCCCTGCTTTGCGGTGGGCCCCGGCTGTGAGCCCACCTCAAAGCCACGACATGTCAGCTGTTTTTTTCAATAGCTGACATATGCGCCCAATTGGTGCGAGCGGAATCGCGGTCTGCCCGCGCCCATTAACTAGTTAAATGCCGCTGTCAAACTCTGACAATGGCATTTAACAAGTACTGCGCGGCCGGAAGTACTCACACTGCTGACCCCTGATCGGGGGTCATTGGTGCGTTGCCATCACAACCAGAGGTCTCCTTGAGACCTCTATGGATGTTGATGGCAGATTACTATGAGTGCCACACTGTGGAAGCCTGCAATTCTGCTGCATAGAGGTGATCTGTGCATCACCTCTATGTAGCAGTGGCGATCGAGTTGTGCCAGCTTGTAGCCTCCCGTTGAGGCTATTGAAGTATACCAAAATTTTTAAAAAGTGTTTAAAAATATAAAAAAATAAAAATCCTTAATCTGGATGAATCTTCCAATTAAAAAGGTGGAACACTATTGGACACATTCTTGTGAATATTCCCAGTGTGACAGAACTGTGCAGACTGCAGACCGTCAGCAGCCACTAATAGGCTCCAGCACTCACATGACATAGGCAATGTTACCCGATTGCGGGGAGGAGTGGCGCTGGTCCGTGAGTTAAGTATTCTTAACGGGCTGTTCGTTAGTGGACACCTCTCTAAATATTCTTTATGACCTGAGAAATCATAGAAACAGATGTAAATGATCAAGCAACTCCAAGTGAGACAATAGGCACCCTGGCTTCTGAATGGTCTGTTTTGTACAGAAAAAAATAAAGAAATAAACTAAGCATTACATCTTCTGGCCATGACGTTGATATCTCACCGTCCACATCTTTGGAACGACTGCAGACATTTGTCAGAATTGAAACTTCTCTGTCCCTCATGCGTGGACTTAGGCTTGGACTGGTCCACGGAAGAATCCTCCGGTGGGACCCTGTGCAGTGGCCAACACTCTCTTATATGAGCAGCATTTGGCACCGTATACTGGAATCACTATGCACAGACACAGGCGCCATCTTATTCATTTAGCAATCTCATTGTTATATAATTTTGTGATTGAGGATAATGTCACATTTCCATGTAGGTGAAAAGTGGATCCCTGGTGTTAGTTACTGGTGGGCCCTGGGCACCTCAGTCCGACACTGTGTGGCTAGCTGATCTATCCAGGAGATGCTTGGCCACCCGGCACAATTTCTTCCCATCGTGACTCCGGAAGGCTGGGATCAGCATACACAGCTCTGTTCAGAAAATCTGTAGGGCCAAAAACTGTCCTCCAACTATCTGAGAATAAAACTTACTGCTTTCTTATGGCAATCTACAACCGAGGGACCGAAAAATGGTTGTGGGTGAGAATTCTGCACCAGGATCTATCTATTCCCCAATTTTCCTAATAACTGGGCACCACCAATCATGAAGGAATATTTGCCTAGTCTGAAATATAAGAAACAAACCTTTAAAAAAAATCATTATTATTAATTGATGTCTGCTTAACCATATGTATGCTGTTCATGTTCTGTCCAAGCGAATGGGGTCAGAAGTTCCTTGGGTGCTGCCAAGGACGAATAGCACATTTCACATTTTAATCTTTTTTCTTGATATACTGGCAACCAGATGTAGTTCAGTTCAGCACTGTAAGTAATGTGTAAATATTTTATGTGAAAACTAAAGCATAAACTCTTTGCTGGCTTTCTAAAATTATTCTGTCAGCAGTTTTGGCTTCTGCTTTGTGCTTTGTATAGCGATTTGCTTTCATCATCTTATGTCAAGTGAGCTGCTTCCCTGTCACAAAATAGAGACAGATAGTCAACAGTACAATTATGTAAAAAGAACAAACCCATACTTCATATAGGGTGCTCTTGAAGCTGCGCAAAAACTACAATATTGACAGAAATAAGGGTGTCTAGGAGGCACGCAACCAGATTGTATGAGTGATATGTCCTTTATTGTATAAAAACACAGCAGGATGCTCCCTCCTATGGGCGAAACTGCAAAATTAAAAAATGGGATTTATATATATGAGCAAAGTATTGGGACCCCAACACATTTCAACATAAGAAAACCAACAGCCCACCACACCTGTAATGGCTTCATTCAGATGCTCGGCAGCTTGAGCAGAGCTTGTCATATAATCCAGTAAAAGAAGAGCCAGCACTCCGTCATTCTTGAGAAACTTTGGGTTTATTGTATCTTTATTCCATATGTGCTAAATCCACTGAACACAGATCATCATTAAAGGGAACCTATCAACCCCCCCCCCCCCAGGCGTTTGTAACTAAAAGAGCCACCTTCTGCAGCACTAATGCAGCATTCTGACAAGGTGGCTCTTTTAGTTCTTGTTCCTGCTACTGCTGAAAGAATCGTTTATCAAATTTGTCCCTCATACCTTGAAATTGTCCGGGGGGCAGGTCTCTCCCCCCTAACACGGATGCACCACAGCCGTCACTTACTTCCTCGTGTTTACAGGGCGCCGCCTCCTCAGCATTATTGAATTTTCCCGGCGCCTGCGCTGTGATCTTAGGCCTTGGGCATGCGCAGTTAGCGCTGCCCGTCCACTGACATCACTTGATGTTTCTTATTGCGCCTGCGTGGACGGTATTCGTCCAACTCAGACTCATCCTTTAGATTGCCAGATACATTGCAGATGTGATTCGTCACATTGCAGAACTAGTTTCCACTGCTCCAGAGACTAGTGGTGACATGTTTTACACCATTCTATCTTACACTTGGCATTGTGCTTGTTGATATAACATTTTCATGAGACTGCTCAGTCATGGAGAACCATGCCATGAATCTCCCAGAGCACAGTTTCTGCTTACGTTAATGCCAGAAGAGGTTTGAACTCTGTAATTTTTGTGTCAGTAGAGCATTAGTGACTTTTATGCACTAGATGCCTCAGCACTCCACGACCTCGATCTGTAATTTCTGTGGTTCCTAAATGCTTCCACTTTTCAATAATACAAATCAAAGTTTATTGTGGAATATTTTGGAGGGAAGGAATTCACAAACTGACTTTTTGCATTGATGGCTCCTATTACAACGCCACACTCAAATCCAGTGGGTTATTTAGAATAAGTAATTCTTTTACACATGCTGGGATGGGCAGACGGCATTGTTAGAGGTTGGATTTTCTACTCACGAGGCGACTGGACTGAAAAAAAAATTGAGTTCACTGATTAAGAGGATTTTCCCAATACTTTTGTGCAAATACTGGTGTTTCTCACAAAATTAGAATATCATTAAAAAGTTAATTTATTTCAGTTCTTCAATAATAAAAAAGGAAAGTCATATATTATATAGAGTCATTACAAACACAGTGATCTATTTCAAGTGTTTATTTCTGTTAATGTTGATGATTATGGCTTACAGCCAATGAAAACCCAAAAGTCATTATCTCAGTGAATTAGAATACTTTATAACAACAGCTTGAAAAATGATTTTTTAAATCCGAAATGTTGGCCTACTGAAATGTATGTTCAGTAAATACTCTCAATACTTGGTCGGGGCTCCTTTTGCATCAGTTACTGCATCAGCCTGTGACACCACTGAGGTGTTATGGAAGCCCAGGTTGCTTTGATAACAGCCTTCAGCTCATCTGCATTGTTGGGTCTGGTGCCTCTCATCTTCCTCTTGACAATACCCCATAGATTCTCTATGGAGTTAAGATCAGGGAAGTTTGCTGGCCAATCAAGCACAGTGATATTGTTGTTTTTAAACCAGGTATTGGTACTTTTGGCAGTGTGGACAGGTGTTAAGTCCTGCTGGAGAATGAAATTTCGATCTCCAAAAAGCTTCTGGGCAGAGAGAAGCATGAAGTGCTCTAAAATTTCCTGGTAGACGGCTGCTCTGACTTTGGCTTTGATAAAAAACAGTGGACCTACACCAGAAGATGACATGGCTCCCCAAACCACTCATTGTGGAAACTTCACCCTAGACCTCAAGCAGGATGGATTGTGTGCCTCTCCACTCTTCCTCCAGACTCTGGGACCTTGATTTCCAAATAAAATGCAAAATTTACTTTTATCTGAAAACAACATTTTGGACCTCTGTGCAACAGTCCATTTCTTTTTCTCCTTTGCCCAGTAAAGATGCTTCTGGCGTTGTCTATTGACCATGAGTGGCTTGGTACAAGGAATGCGACAATTGTAGTCCATGTCCCAGATACATCTGTGTGTGGTGGCTCTTGAAGCAATAACTCCAGCAGCAGTCCACTCCTTTTGAATCTCCTCAATTTTTTAATGGCCTTTTCTTAACAATCCTTCCAAGGCTGTGGTTATTCCGGTTGCTTGTGCACCTTTTTCTACCACACTTTTTCCTTCCACTAAATGTTTCATTAATATGCTTGGATACAGTTCTCTGTGAACAGCCAGCTTCTTTAGCAATGACCTTTTATGGCTTACCCTCCTTGTGGAGTGTGTCAATGACTGCCTTCTGGACATCTGTCAAGTCAGCAATCTTCCCCATGATTGTGGAGCCTACTGAAACAGACTAAGGGACCTTTTTAAATGCTTAGTAAGCCTTTGCAGGTGTTTTTTGTTAATTATTCTAATTTACTGAGATAATGGCTTTGGGGTTTTCAGTGACTGTAATAAACAGAAATAAACACTTGAAATAGATCACTCTGTAATGACTCTATATAATGAGTTTCACTTTTTGTATTGAAGAACTGAAATAAGTGAACTTTTTGATAATATTCTAATTTTGTGAGAAGCACCTATAGTGTATTTAGATAGAAGTGAAACCCTAAAACTGAGATTGTAACGCAGTGCAAGTACTGACTGGTGGCTCACCCTACCGGGGCGTGACTGCTTCATGTATTTCTAGGCAGCTGTCGTCCTTCGGTCAGAGAACCGCTGACCAGTCAGTGCACTGCGTTCCGATCTCAGTCCGATTTATACAGGCATGTGACTGCTGACAAAGCTTCTCCTATCCATTACAATGTTAATCACTGACACCACACAGACTGCACGCTGGCATCTGCGTGCTGTCTGTGAATCTCATGCATTCATAGACTTGTAGGGGTAATTTTGATCTATGACTCGAATCAAAAACAGACATGTCTTAAAAAAATCAAGTACATGTGAACATCCCCAGAGAAAATAATATGCATGTGTCCTATAAAGAAAGACACTGAAAGAACACGTTTGTGACCCATGAACATCTGCATGAACCCCTAAAGATTCATTTTGCAGTAGAATTCAATGTTAAACTGTACAAACAAGATCGTAACTTTACTCTGATGAACAGATAACTCAGCTAAGAGTTTGTGATTACATTTTTCTTCACCTATAAAGAATATGCAGCATTTCATTGTTTAATGAAGACCTGTCTTTTTCTAACATAAGAGTATTTATTGCGACCTTTCCCAACAATTGAAATGCTTAAATTACAACACTCATAATTGCCAAAATCTGTGACTTCCAGGAATATATTGGACTCAGGCCTTTAAGAAGAAGATACGATGACCCCTTCTTATGTTTGTTTTATTTGTTTACAGTACATTATCCCTTTTCACATTTCTTATTTCTACTTCCGTTTCATTATCTTAGTATTTTTGCAATATATAGAGAAATTGTATATGCATGATACTTTCTGGAATGGGTATAAAGGCAATTATGTGACCTTGTTTTATCATCTTTCACATTGCTGCGCTTGATCTCTGTACCACAGTGTTCAGACTCATAAATCATACCTCTGGATTGTGTGCTGCTGTGCAAGTATCCATCTGGTGAGCGCAGATTTTGTGGATCTAACAATGTTGGTGGTCAAGGGACATTTTCCCTCGCTAGCTGATAATGATAATAAAGAATGTGTTAACTAACTGGAGCTGACAATCTGAAGGTCAGAAACACTGGATGAAGTCATCGGAGTTGATATATTCTAAAAAAATCATGCTGATAAAAGGACTTCTTTGATTTTCTTTTGCAATTTATGTAATATATATATATATATATATATATATATATATATATATATATATTTGATTGGAAATGTATCTTCTTGATATATTTGTTCTTCACCAAGCCAATTCAGATTATGGAAATTTCTTTAGCTGTATTAATGGGCAAATCTGTAGGAGGAAATAATTTAATGTGCATCTAATTCCATTATCCTTTTTAATTTTAGTGACATTCAAACTATGAGACGGATGGTGTGACATGAGCAGTGCACTTGTTCTACACTTTGTCTCTTTAGAACTAGGACAAAATGTTTTCAAAGTCAAAAGTTATGTTTGAAGAAGAAAGTTTATCATTTATATACGATGCTTCAGCCATTGATTTAAAAATGTGTCTTCCCCTATTCAGAGAATTCTCCGTATTATTCTAAATGATGTATAGGGGCCGTAAAAATATTAACAGTTTTCAATAAGGACGCAGATTCTTCTTTTTTTCAGAGCTATGTAAGGTTTGTCACTTACTCCTCACTAGCCGTTTACCTAGAAAAGGAATGATGTAAATGTAGACACAACGTAAACTACAAATGCCACAAGAAAGCCCCAATGAAAATGATAGTTTCAAAAATAGTTTCAATAGAGGTCTTCCTCCTGGTAACAATCTATACAGGATACTTCGAGCGCTGCATCAGATAACACAGATCTGCGACTAAAAGGCTGTTTGATTATTTTCATCTAATTTCCATGTATTTTGGTGTGCTGAAAACGAAAAAAATATTGAAAAAATCCTGGACGCCAGGATTTGCCACAAAATGCAAAATTCTCTTCAAATTTAGTATATTTTTCTAAATTTTTGGTATTTTTTTATGTTTTTTTTTTTTTTAGGGTTTTGAAAGTCAAAATTTCTATTAATTAATTCACATCAATGCATTGAAGATATACAATGCCAAAAAATTATAACTTTCAAAGAAAAGAACTTTCAGAGTGAGCTAATGAAACCAGCATCAACATGTTGCAAGCTGAACGAGCAGGCTCTGACATGCCCGGGCTTGATTCAATTGTTTTATCTTGGGTCTTGCCTGTTTACTCTTCATCTCATCTCATCTCAGTTCGTGTTAGCTCGTCATATTCAACCGTGTTTCCCAAAATTAACATTATGGCTCAGCGGAAGTGTATTAATTCGCCTGACAGTTTCTGTTACATTTTTGGTGAATATCCTCAAAAAGAAGGGTGGTTTGCATTTAAAGAGGTCGTAGAGAAATTTTTAGGCAATAACAAAGACCCTAACTACAAAAAAATGTTGGACGAATGCTGAAAGCATTTTAAGCTTTAGGTTGCCTGATGAGTTTGAAAGTGGATTTCCTCCATTCCCACCTTGACAACTTTCCTGAAAATTTGTCAGCTGTGAGTGAAGAGCAAGGTGAACGATTCCACCAGGACATTAAAGAGATGGAAAGAAGATACCAGGGAAGATGGAGCATTACAATGATGGCAGACTACTGTTGGACGCTTCAGAGAGACATTCCAGATGCTACTCACAAGCGTAAATATGCCAAGAGAAGCCTCACAGGGAAGAAGAATCGATTTTAATGTGTATTAGTAGCTCATTGCAGTTAAAAATGATTTTCATGAAACATTTGTAATAAAAAATTAATTTTATGAGTCTATTTTCATTTATTTTGAGGTATTGTCTTATTTAACATAGTTACTTAAATTGTCAGAAAATGTGATGTCCTATGACAAAACGGAGGTCATTTTCGGATTCAGCGCACTTAAAAACATAAAGATTACGTGGAATAACCAAAACAGCTCTTGAAAAACTTTTTTTTGCAGACCTGTGATCAGATAAATGGAGATTCAACCTCATTAAAGATAAGAAATAAAAGCCAAATCTTACAATTAACTTTCTAGGTTCCATCACTTCCATACAACTTTTGTTTTTATTGATATTCTTTAAGACCAAAAAACATGTCCTTGCCTATGTTTAACGTATTCAAATTGCAAACTTTAATTTTATACTGGTGTCACAACATTTGCAAGTCATATGGCGTTACTACATTTAATACCCTCACTAATAATGTGAGTCGCCCTACCAGGGCCTGGGGTACTCGGTACCGGGTCCGGTCTTAACCCATTATCTACCAATGTCCTTTTTTTGGGACGCCTAGTCTTTAGCTTCTAGCAGCTATGATTTTATAATTTTTATAAATAGGTCCATTTTTTTGTGTTGTGTTTGTAAAATGAATGTTTTCAAAATAGGAAATCATGTCATTGTCATTTTTAATTGAATATTGGGACGTCCTTTTCTGAAAAATCCGTACTTGTAAAAATTTTGCAAATTATGTTTCTGATTCATTAGGACCCAAATCATGAAAAAAAAAAGAAAATTGCTAATTTGGCAAGTTATGGATTAAAGGGGTTGTCACGGTGGCTGCGACCCGGTCTGTGGCTCTGGGACTCAATTAAAGGGGTTTGGTGTGATGTAGTCTATTCGTGACACCACCTGTGGTTTTTGGTCAATAGTGGGACCGACGCTGTGTTAAAGGGGTTCTCTGGGGGATGATGTTGCAGAAATGATGGTAACGCTTCCCACAGGTGAAGTGGGGTTCCCAGGGGTCCTAAGGTGTGTGGCAAGGTGGTAAACGCCGATGAATAAGTGGAGGACACAAGTTGTAAAGTCTTTACCTGGTTTACTGTGGTTGGCAGGCCACAGTCCAGGGTACCAGGCACGGATGATGGTATGGCCTGGCTGGCCCAGAGGCAATGGAGGATTCCCTTGTTCCAGTAGAGGTCCATGATCCTTTCCAACTAGCGCTTGCTGTAAATGAAATCCCTGCTGCCTGAAGCTTTCTGCAGAGTCCTCAATTCCCCTTGTCCTGAGACAGGTACCTGCATGATGGGCAGCTTGAGCCTTTTTACAGGGACTCTTTCATGCTCCGGGCTCTTCAGGTGCTGCTGCGTCTCAGGTGTGGTGTGGGCAATATCTGTGTGATCTTATGCCCTCCGGTTCTGCTAAGTGTCGTACAGTTCTGCTAAGGCCTCAGGCTCCCGGTACACGGCTACTGCGCTCTGGCTCTAAAGGGGTGTCCTATCGCTGGTCCCCTCTGAACCCTGTTCCTCTCCTTTGCTCCTTCCCTTCTGGCTCCTCCACATTCAACCCTTCCAGGTTATCTGTCCTTTCAGAGGCTGCAGCTCCCTGGTGGCTGCCAGGCCCATCATGTCTGCTCCAGACGTCCTTCCACTTCAGTCTCTCTGTCCAGCTAGCCTAACTCCTCCTCCAGGTCAGGATACATGTAGCTTAGGGAAGCTCCCCTGAATCCGGATCTTGAGCTCCCCCTCCTGGCCTGGATTCAGAATGTGTTGCATGTGTGTGCTTTACCTGGTGAAGAGAACTTCATTGCCTCTGAGAATGGCATTACCTTCCCCGAAGGAAAAGCGACATCACTGTAGCAACCAGTCACCTGGGGTGCTACAAATACCCTTATGATGAGATACATTCATGGCCGAAAGTGTTGGCATCCTTGAATTTGCTTCAGAAAAAGAAGTACTGTATTTTTTGCATTAAAAGACGCAGTTTTCCCCACCAAAATTTTTTTGGGAAATGGGGGTGCGTCCTTGTTATGAATAGGTAATTCAGAACCACAATGGACCTTGAAGTTCAGAGCACACAAGTGACCTGACAAAAACCACAAAACATAGGACGAGCTCTGAGACGTGGGAACTCTGCTGACCGCAATCCCTAAACCTATCAAACCACACTAGAGGTAGCCGTGGATTGCGCCTAACGCTCCCTATGCAACTCGGCACAGCCTGAGAAACTAGCTAGCCTGAAGATAGAAAAATAAGCCTACCTTGCCTCAGAGAAATTCCCCAAAGGAAAAGGTAGCCCCCCACATATAATGACTGTGAGTTAAGATGAAAATACAAACACAGAGATGAAATAGATTTAGCAAAGTGAGGCCCGACTTACTGAATAGACCGAGGATAGGAAAGATAGCTTTGCAGTCAACACAAAAACCTACAAACAACCACGCAGAGGGGCAAAAAGACCCTCCGCACCGACTAACGGTACAGAGGTGCTCCCTCTGCGTCTCAGAGCTTCCAGCAAGCAAGCAAAACCAAAAAAGCAAGCTGGACAGAAAATATAGCAACAAAAGTAACACAAGCAGAACTTAGCTTATGCTGAGCAGACAGGCCACAGGAACGATCCAGGAGGAAGCAAGACCAATACTAGAACGTTGACTGGAGGCCAGGATCAAAGCTCTAGGTGGAGTTAAATAGAGCAGCACCTAACGACTTAACCTCACACCTGAGGAAGGAAACTCAGAAGCCGCAGTACCACTCGTGACCACAGGAGGGAGCTTGATCACAGAATTCACAACAGTACCCCCCCCTTGAGGAGGGGTCACCGAACCCTCACCAGAGCCCCCAAGCTGACCAGGATGAGCCATATGAAAGGCACGAACAAGATCGGCAGCATGGACATCAGAGGCAAAGACCCAGGAATTATCTTCCTGACCATAACCCTTCCACTTAACCAGATACTGGAGTTTCCGTCTCGAAACACGAGAATCCAAAATCTTCTCCACTATATACTCCAACTCCCCCTCCACCAAAACCGGGGCAGGAGGATCAACAGATGGAACCACAGGCGCCACGTATCTCTGCAACAATGACCTATGGAATACGTTATGGATGGAAAAATAATCTGGAAGGGTCAAACGAAAAGACACAGGATTAAGAACCTCAGAAATCCTATACGGACCAATGAAACGAGGCTTAAACTTAGGAGAGGAAACCTTCATAGGAATATAACGAGATGACAACCAAACAAAGTCCCCAACACGAAGTCGGGGACCCACACAGCGTCTGCGATTAGCGAAACGTTGAGCCTTCTCCTGGGACAAGGTCAAATTGTCCACTACATGAGTCCAAATCCGCTGCAACCTGTCCACCACAGTATCCACACCAGGACAGTCCGAAGACTCAACCTGCCCTGAAGAGAAACGAGGATGGAACCCAGAATTGCAGAAAAACGGTGAAACCAAGGTAGCCGAGCTGGCCCGATTATTAAGAGCGAACTCAGCCAACGGCAAAAAGGACACCCAATCATCCTGATCAGCAGAAACAAAACATCTCAGATATGTTTCCAAGGTCTGATTGGTTCGTTCAGTCTGGCCATTTGTCTGAGGATGGAAAGCCGAGGAAAAAGACAAATCAATGCCCATCCTAGCACAAAAGGCTCGCCAAAACCTTGAAACAAACTGGGAACCTCTGTCAGAAACTATGTTCTCTGGAATGCCATGTAAACGAACCACATGCTGGAAGAACAATGGCACCAAATCAGAGGAGGAAGGTAATTTAGACAAGGGTACCAAATGGATCATCTTAGAGAAGCGATCACAAACTACCCAAATGACCGACATTTTTTGAGAGACGGGGAGATCCGAAATAAAATCCATAGAGATATGTGTCCAAGGCCTCTTCGGGATCGGCAAGGACAAAAGCAACCCACTGGCACGAGAACAGCCAGGGCTTAGCCCGAGCACAAATGCCACAGGACTGCACAAAAGAACGCACATCCCGCGACAGAGACGGCCACCATAAGGATCTAGCCACCAAATCTCTGGTACCAAAGATTCCAGGATGACCAGCCAACACCGAACAATGAACCTCAGAGATAACTTTATTCGTCCACCTATCAGGGACAAACAGTTTCTCTGCAGGGCAACGATCAGGTTTATTAGCCTGAAATTTTTGCAGCACCTGCCGCAAATCAGGGGAGATGGCAGACACAATTACTCCCTCTTTGAGAATACCCGCCGGCTCAGGCAAACCCGGAGAGTCGGGCACAAAACTCCTAGACAGGGCATCCGCCTTCACATTTTTAGAGCCCGGAAGGTACGAAACCACAAAGTCAAAACGGGAGAAAAACAGCGACCAACGAGCCTGTCTAGGATTCAACCGTTTGGCAGACTCGAGATAAGTCAAGTTCTTGTGATCAGTCAAGACCACCACGCGATGCTTAGCTCCTTCAAGCCAATGACGCCACTCCTCGAATGCCCACTTCATGGCCAGCAACTCTGGATTGCCAACATCATAATTTCGCTCAGCAGGCGAAAACTTCCTGGAAAAGAAGGCGCATGGCTTCATCACCGAGCAATCAGCACCTCTTTGCGACAAAACAGCCCCCGCTCCAATTTCAGAAGCATCAACCTCAACCTGGAACGGAAGCGAAACATCTGGTTGACTGTTATGGCCGGCAATCAGGCAACACAGCGTGCAGTAATCAGCGCACATACAGAGATCTGGCAATAACCAAAAACAATAGGACGAGCTCTGAGACGTGGAATCTCTGTAGACTGCAGTACCTGATCTATCCTCACACAACTATAAGCAGCAGTGGATTGCGCCTAACAACTACCTATGCAACTCGGCACTGCCTGAGGAGCTGACTAGCCTGAAGATAGAAATACAAGCCTGACTTACCTCAGAGAAATACCCCAAAGGAATAGGCAGCCCCCCACATATAATGACTGTTAGCAAGATGAAAAGACAAACGTAGGAATGAAATAGATTCAGCAAAGTGAGGCCCGATATTCTAGACAGAGCGAGGATAGCAAAGAGAACTATGCAGTCTACAAAAAACCCTAAAACGAAAACCACGCAAAGGGGCAAAAAGACCCACCGTGCCGAACTAACAGCACGGCGGTGCACCCCTCTGCTTCTCAGAGCTTCCAGCAAAAGACAATAGCAAGCTGGACAGAAAAAAACAGAAAACAAACTAGAAGCACTTATCTAGCAGAGCAGCAGGCCCAAGGAAAGATGCAGTAGCTCAGATCCAACACTGGAACATTGACAAGGAGCAAGGAAGACAGACTCAGGTGGAGCTAAATAGCAAGGCAGCCAACGAGCTCACCAAAACACCTGAGGGAGGAAGCCCAGAGACTGCAATACCACTTGTGACCACAGAAGTGAACTCAGCCACAGAATTCACAACAGTTGACACAACACAGGGGCAGAAGAAAAACGACGCATTAACTCTTGAAAAGCTTCCACAGCAGCAGAAGACCAATTGACCACATCAGCACCCTTCTTGGTCAAATCGGTCAATGGTTTAGCAATACTAGAAAAATTACAGATGAAGCGACGATAAAAATTAGCAAAGCCAAGGAACTTTTGCAGACTCTTCAGAGATGTCGGCTGAGTCCAATCATAAATGGCCTGGACCTTAACAGGGTCCATCTCGATGGTAGAAGGGGAAAAAATGAACCCCAAAAATGACACCTTCTGAACACCAAAGAGACACTTTGATCCCTTCACAAACAAAGAATTAGCACGCAGGACCTGGAACACCATTCTGACCTGCTTCACATGAGACTCCCAATCATCCGAGAAGACCAAAATATAATCCAAGTATACAATCAGGAATTTATCCAGGTACTCTCGGAAGATGTCATGCATAAAGGACTGAAATACTGATGGAGCATTGGCAAGTCCGAATGGCATAACTAGGTACTCAAAATGGCCCTCGGGCGTATTAAATGCAGTTTTCCATTCATCGCCCCGTTTAATACGCACAAGATTATATGCACCACGAAGATCTATCTTGGTGAACCAACTAGCCCCCTTAATCCGAGCAAACAAATCAGATAGCAGCGGCAAGGGGTACTGAAATTTGACCGTGATTTTATTTAGAAGGCGGTAATCAATACAAGGTCTCAGCGAACCATCCTTCTTGGCCACAAAAAAGAACCCTGCTCCCAATGGCGATGACGACGGCCGAATATGACCCTTCTCCAAGGATTCTTTTACGTAACTCCGCATAGCGGCATGCTCAGGTACAGATAAATTAAATAGTCGACCCTTAGGAAACCTACTACCAGGAATCAACTCGATAGCACAATCTCAATCCCTATGCGGAGGTAGGGCATTGGACTTGGGCTCATCGAATACATCCCGGTAATCAGACAAGAACTCTGGGACCTCAGAAGGGGTGGATGATGAGATAGACAGAAATGGAACATCACCATGTACCCCCTGACAACCCCAGCTGGACACAGACATTGATTTCCAATCTAATACTGGATTATGGACTTGTAGCCATGGCAACCCCAACACGACCACATCATGCAGATTTTGCAACACCAGAAAGCGAATATCCTCCTGGTGCGCAGGAGCCATGCACATGGTCAGCTGGGTCCAATACTGAGGCTTATTCTTGGCCAAAGGCGTAGCATCAATTCCTCTCAATGGAATAAGACACTGCAAGGGCTCCAAGACAAACCCACAGCGCCTAGCAAACTCCAAGTCCATCAAATTCAGGGCAGCGCCTGAATCCACAAATGCCATGACAGAATAGGAAGACAAAGAGCAGATCAAAGTAACGGACAAAAGAAATTTCGACTGTACCGTACCAATGGTGGCAGACTTAGCGAACCGCTTAGTACGCTTAGGACAATCGGAGATAGCATGAGTGGAATCACCACAGTAGAAACACAGCCCATTCTGGCGTCTGTGTTCTTGCCTTTCAGCTCTGGTCAAAGTCTTATCGCACTGCATAGTCTCAGGTTTATGCTCAGATAATACCGCCAAATGGTGCACAGATTTACGCTCACACAAGCGTCGACCGATCTGAATGGCCAAAGACATAGACTCATTCAGACCAGCAGGCATAGTAAATCCCACCATGACATCCTTAAGGGCTTCAAAGAGACCCTTTCTGAAGATTGCTGCCAAAGCACATTCATTCCATTGAGTGAGTACAGACCACTTTCTAAACTTCTGACAATAAATCTCTATCTCATCCTGACCCTGACACAGAGCCAGCAAATTTTTCTCTGCCTGATCCACTGAATTAGGTTCATCGTACAGTAATCCGAGCGCCAGAAAAAACGCATCAATATTACATAATGCAGGATCTCCTGGCGCAAGGGAAAATGCCCAGTCTTGAGGGTCGCCACGTAATAAAGAAATAATGATCTTAACTTGTTGAACTGGGTCACCAGAGGAGCGAGGTTTCAACGCCAGAAACAGTTTGCAATTATTTTTGAAACTCAGAAATTTAGCTCTATCTCCAGAAAACAATTCAGGAATAGGAATTCTTGGTTCTAACATAGAATTCTGAGCCACAAAGTCTTGAATATTTTGTACTCTTGCAGTGAGAAGATCCACACATGAAGACAGACCTTTAATGTCCATCACCACACCTGTGTCCTGAACCACCCAAATGTCTAGGGGAAAAAAAGGCAAAACACAGTGCAAAGAAAAAAAATGGTCTCAGAACTTCTTTTTTCCCTCTATTGAGATGCATAGTACTTTGGGCCTCCAGTACTGTTATGAATAGGTAATTCAGAACCACAATGGACCTTGAAGTTCAGAGCACACAAGTGACCTGACAAAAACCACAAAACATAGGACGAGCTCTGAGACGTGGGAACTCTGCTGACCGCAATCCCTAAACCTATCAAACCACACTAGAGGTAGCCGTGGATTGCGCCTAACGCTCCCTATG
This sequence comes from Ranitomeya imitator, assembly GCF_032444005.1. Lineage (NCBI taxonomy): Eukaryota > Metazoa > Chordata > Amphibia > Anura > Dendrobatidae > Ranitomeya > Ranitomeya imitator. The sequence continues at coordinate 414,463,700 of NC_091285.1, forward strand.
CAACTCGGCACAGCCTGAGAAACTAGCTAGCCTGAAGATAGAAAAATAAGCCTACCTTGCCTCAGAGAAATTCCCCAAAGGAAAAGGTAGCCCCCCACATATAATGACTGTGAGTTAAGATGAAAATACAAACACAGAGATGAAATAGATTTAGCAAAGTGAGGCTCGACTTACTGAATAGACCGAGGATAGGAAAGATAGCTTTGCGGTCAACACAAAAACCTACAAACAACCATGCAGAGGTGCAAAAAGACCCTCCGCACCGACTAACGGTACGGAGGTGCTCCCTCTGCGTGTCAGAGCTTCCAGCAAGCAAGCAAAACCAAAAAAGCAAGCTGGACAGAAAATATAGCAACAAAAGTAACACAAGCAGAACTTAGCTTATGCTGAGCAGACAGGCCACAGGAACGATCCAGGAGGAAGCAAGACCAATACTAGAACATTGACTGGAGGCCAGGATCAAAGCACTAGGTGGAGTTAAATAGAGCAGCACGTAACGACTTAACCTCATCACCTGAGGAAGGAAACTCAGAAGCCGCAGTACCACTCGTGACCACAGGAGGGAGCTTGATCACAGAATTCACAACACGTCTTATAATCCGAATTGTAGTTGCGGTGGAGCTAACCAGTTGCAGTGGAATGGGTTCCCAAGGTCACTACTGCTGGAAGCTTCTGGCGGTGTTATGAGACGGGCAATGGATGTGAACCCCAGACTGGTATGACGAGGTGTTTGGTGGTGTTTGAGAGCCCAGCACTTTCCATACTCTTCTATGCGGTGGACTCCGGGAAAATGGTCGCTAGAGGCGGCACATGCACAAATTGAGATCTCGACACCAAGATCTCATCTCCCGAGATCTCATCCTCCTTGATCTCAATTGTGCATGCGCCACCTACGGTGGCCATTTTCCCAGAGTCCATCACATTAGAAACGATGGAAGATTCAGGGCACCGGGCTTCCAGCAAATGTCAGCGAAGTCCCTGCACCTTGTCGTACCAGCCTGGGGCCCACAGCCATGGCCCAACTCCTGCCGCCGGCAAACGCCTTGTCGTATCAGCCTACAGCCCACAGCATTTCCTGCCTACGCCAGCAGCGGCCCTGCCACCTGTGACCCAGCTCCACCACCGCTGCCCCCTAGGTAAGTTACTGCAAAAGTGGATTATAACACGCAACATTTTATTAAAAAAACATTTTTTTCCTATATTCCTCTCCAAAAATTTGGGGTGCGTCTTATAAACCGGTACATCTTATAATCCACAAAATACGGTATTTCTCCCAGAAAATTATTGCAATTACAAATATTTTGTTATGCACATGTTTATTTCCTTTATTTGCATTGGAACAACACATAAAAACAGAGAAAAAAAAGGCAAATTGGACATAATTTACACAAAACTCCAAGAATGGACCAGACAAAAATTGTTGGCACCCTTAACATAATATTTTGTTGCACACCCTTTAAAATAAATAACTGCAATCAATCGCTTCCTATAACCAATAACAAGCTTCTTAGAACTCTCAACTGGAATTTGGGACCATTCTTCTTTTCTAAACTGCTCCAGGTCTCTCATATTTAAAGGGTGCCTTCTCCCAACAGCAATTTTACTATCTCTCCACGTGTGTTTAATGGGATTTAGATCCAGAATCATTGCTGATCACTTCAGAACTCTCCAGTGCTTTGTTTCTATCCATTTATGGGTGATTTTTGAAGTATGTTTGGGGTCGTTGTCCTGCTGTAAGGACCTAGGATTTAAACCCAGCATTTTGACACTGGACACTACATTGCAACCCAAAATCCTTTGGTAATCTTCAGATTTCATGATGCCTTGCACACAGTCAAGGCACGCAGTTCCAGAGGCAGCAAAACAACCCCTAAACATCTTTGAACCTCCACCATATTTGGCTGTAGGTACTGTGTTTTTTCTTTGTAGGCCTCATTCCGTTTTCGGTAAACAGTAGAATGATGTGCCTTACCAAAAAGCTCTATCTTGGTCTCATCTGTCCTCAAGATGCTCTCCCAGAAAGATTTTGGCTTACTCTTGTACATTTTGATAAATTGCAGTCTAGCTTTTTTGTCTTTGTCAGCAGTGGGGTCCTCCTGGATGTCTTGCCATAGTGTTAAATTTCATTCAAATGTCAATGGATAGTTTGTGCTCACACTGATGTATAGTTTAACCTGCGGGACAACCAGAATTTATTTGGAACTTGATTGGTACTGCTTATCCACCGTCTAGACTATCCTTTGTTGCAACCTTTCATTAATTTTTTTTCTGCCGTTAATGTACAGTGAGAATAGCTACAGCGCCATGGGTTGTAAAGTTCTTCATTACCTTGTGCACCATGGACAAAGGAACAAAAAAATTTCTGGAAATGGACTTCTTCAGATTGTTGATATTTTTCAAAAATTTTGACTTTCAAGTCATCATACAGTTCTCCTCTTTCTGTTCTCCATACTTAGTATGGCACACACAGACACAATACAAAGATGAAGTCAATGACACCTCTTTTTATCTAGTTTCAGGTGTGATTTTCATATTGGAACGAGCAGCACATGCTTAAAGCAAAGTTGTTTACCTACAGTTTTGAAAAAGTGCCAACAATTTAGGGGTTTTGTGTGAAATTATGTCCAATTTGCCTTTTTTCAGTTTTTTTATGTTGTTCATTACACAAAGGAAATAAACATGTGTATAACAAAACAAGAGTAAATGCAATATTTTTCTGTGAGAAATACTTCATTTTCTGGAACAGATTCAAGGGTGCCAACACTTTCCCCCAAGACTGTAAATAACTAAATTCTAAAAACTTCTTATCGCAATATCTTTGACATATTTTGCTTGCTAGCATGCAGTGGTTACAGTGAACTATGATTTTGATCTGACAACTCTCATTTGATTGATAGGCAAGATGTCAGAGAAATGCAAGTTTTTCTAATATGTAAATGAGCTTTCCAGGCTATGGACTAGACACTGAACTGCATGAGAATATACAGTTGTGCTCAAAAGTTTACATACCCCTGCAGAATTTTTGCTTTCTTGGCCTTTTTTCAGAGAATATGAATGATAACACCAAAACTTTCTCTCCACTCATGGTTAGTGGTTGGGTGAAGCCATTTATTGTCAAACTACTGTGTTTTCTCTTTTTAAATCGTATTGACAACCCAAAACGTCCAAATGACTCTGATCAAAATTTTAGATACCCTGGTGATTTTGGCCTGATAACATGCACAAAAGTTGACACAAATGGGTTTGTATGGCTACTAAAGGCAACATCCTCACCTGTGACCTGTTTGCCTGTAATGATTGTGTGTATATAAAAGCTGAGTGAGTTTCTGGGATCCAGACAGACTCTTGCATCTTTTATCCAGCCACTGATGTTTCTGGATTGTGAGTCATGGGCAAAGCAAAAGAATTGTCAATGGATCCACGGGAAAAGGTAGTTGAACTGTATAAAACAGGAAAGGGAAAGGGATCCAAAAAGATGTCCAAGGAATTGATATTGCCCATCAGCAGCGTTCAATATGTGATTAACAAATGGAAAATCAGGGGCTCTGGAAAAACAAAACCACGGTCAGGTAGACCAACAAAAATTTAATCCACAACTGCCAGGTAAATTGTTTGGGATGCAAAGAAAAACCCACAAATAACATCAGCTGAAATACTGGACTCTCTGAAAAGTAGCTGTGTGGCTGTTTCAAGATGCACAATAAGGAGGCACTTGAAGAAAAGTAGGCTGCATGGTCGAGTCGACAGAAGAAAGCCATTACTGCGCAAATGCCACAAAGTATCTTGCCTACAATACGCAAAACAGCACAGAGACAAGCCTCAATACTTCTGGGACAAGGTAATTTGGAGTGATGAGACCAAAATTGAACTTTTTGGCCAAAACTATAAACGTTACATTTGGAGAGCGGTCAAAAAGGCCAATGATGAAAGGAACACCATTCCTACTGTAAGGCACAGAGATGGATCACTGATGTTTTTGGGATGTGTGAGCTACAAAGGCACAGGAAACTTGGTCAAAGTTGAAGGAAAGATAAATGCAGCACGTTATCAGCAAATACTGGAGGCAAAATTTGCAATCATCAGCCCAGAAGCTGCACATGGGACGTACTTGGACGTTCCAACATGACAATGATCCAAAACACAAGACTAAGTTGACCTGTCATTGGCTACAGCAGAACAAAGTGAAGATTCTGGAGTGGCCATCTCAGTCTCCTGACCTCAATATCATTGAGCCACTCTGGGGAGATCTCAAGCTCGCAGTTCATGCTAGACAGCCCAAGAATTTACAGGAACTGGAGGCTTTTTGCAAAGAATTGTGGGCAGCTTTACTATCTGAGAAAATTAAGAACCTCATCCACAACTACCACAAAAGACTTCAAGCTGTCATTGATATTAGAGGAGGCAATACACAGTATTAAGAAATGGGGTATGTAAACTTTTGATCAGGGTCATTTGGATGTTTTGGGTTATCATTATGATTTAAAAAGATAAAATACAGTAGTTTGACAATAAATGACTTCACCCAACCACTAACCATGAGAGGAGAAAAAGTTTTGGTGTTATCATTCTAATTCATATTATTTGAAAGGAGGCCAAGAAAGCAAAAACTCTGCCCGGGTATGTAAGCTTTTGAGCACAACTGTATCTCCAGAGTTTATTTTAAATAAAAGGCTGAGTTACCAGTGTGAGACATGTAACTAACACAGAACAGTTAAACTGTCCACTCCATTGCTGGAAAGCTCATTTACATATAAGAAAAATATGGATTTCTCTGGAATAAGACATTGGATTGTAGATATCAAGGTATCATTTTATTCAGCTTTCTATTACCCACATGCCCATATAGGCAACTTAGGAGGGACAATCCTACTGACAGATTCTCTTTAACCCCTTCATGACCCAGCCTATTTTGACCTTAAAGACCTTGCCGTTTTTTGCAATTCTGACCAGTGTCCCTTTATGAGGTAATAACTCAGGAACGCTTCAACGGATCCTAGCGGTTCTGAGATTGTTTTTTCGTGACATATTGGGCTTCATGTTAGGGGTAAATTTAGGTCAATAAATTATGCGTTTATTTGTGATAAAAACGGAAATTTGGCGAAAATTTTGAAAATTTCGCAATTTTCACATTTTGAATTTTTATTCTGTTAAACCAGAGAGTTACGTGACACAAAATAGTTAATAAATAACATTTCCCACATGTTTACTTTACATCAACACAATTTTGGAAACAAAATTTTTTTTTGCTAGGAAGTTATAAGGGTTAAAATTTGACCAGCGATTTCTCATTTTTACAACGAAATTTACAAAACCATTTTTTTAGGGACCATCTCACATTTGAAGTCAGTTTGAGGGGTCTATATGCCTGAAAATACCCAAAAGTGACATCATTCTAAAAACTGCACCGCTCAAGGTACTTAAAACCACATTCCAGAAGTTTATTAACCCTTCAGGTGCTTCACAGCAGCAGAAGCAACATGGAAGGAAAAAATGAACATTTAACTTTTTAGTCACAAAAATTATCTTTTAGCAACAATTTTTTTATTTTCCCAATGGTAAAAGGAGAAACTGAACCACGAAAGTTGTTGTCCAATTTGTCCTGAGTACGTTGATACCTAATATGTGGGGGTAAACCACTGTTTGGGCGCACGGCAGGGCTTGGAAGGGAAGGAGCGCCATTTGACTTTTTGAATCAAAAATTGGCTCCACTCTTTAGCGGGCACCATGTCACGTTTGGAGAGCCCCCATGTGCCTAAAAATTGGAGCTCCCCCACAAGTGACCCCATTTTGGAAACTAGACGCCCCAGGAAACTTATCTAGATGCATAGTGAGCACTTTGAACCCCCAGGTGCTTCACAAATTGATCCGTAAAAATGAAAAAGTACTTTTTTTTCACAAAAAAATTCTTTTAGCCTCAATTTTTTCATTTTCACATGGGCAACAGGATAAAATGGATCCTAAAATTTGTTGGGCAATTTCTCCTGAGTACACTTATACCTCATATGTGGGGGTAAACCACTGTTTGGGCACATGGTAAGGCTCGGAAGGGAAGGAGCGCCATTTGACTTTTTGAATGAAAAATTATCTCCATCGTTAGCGGACACCATGTCGCGTTTGGAAAGCTCCTGTGTGCCTAAACATTGGCGCTCCCCTACAAGTGACCCCATTTTGGAAACTAGACCCCCCAAGGAACTTATTTAGATGCCTAGTGATCACTTTAAACCCTCAGGTGCTTCACAAATTGATCTGTAAAAATGAAAAAGTACTTTTTTTTCACAAAAAAATTCTTTTCGCCTCAATTTTTTCATTATCACATGGGCAATAGGATAAAATGGATCATAAAATTTGTTGGGCAATTTCTCCCGAGTACGCCGATACCTCATATGTGGGGGTAAACCACTGTTTGGGCACTCGGCAGGGCTCGGAAGGGAAGGCGCGCCATTTGACTTTTTGAATGGAAAATTAGCTCCAATTGTTAGCGGACACCATGTCGCGTTTGGAGAGCCCCTGTGCGCCTAAACATTGGAGCTCCCCCACAAGTGACCCCATTTTGGAAACTAGACCCCCCCAAGGAACTTATCTAGATGCATATTGAGCACTTTAAACCCCCAGGTGCTTCACAGAAGTTTATAACGCAGAGCCATGAAAATAAAAAATAATTTTTCTTTCCTCAAAAATGATTTTTTAGCCTGGAATTTCCTATTTTGCCAAGGGTAATAGGAGAAATTGGACCCCAAATGTTGTTGTCCAGTTTGTCCTGAGTACGCTGATACCCCATATGTGGGGGTAAACCACTGTTTGGGCGCACGGCAGGGCTCGGAAGGGAAGGCACGCCATTTGGCTTTTTAAATGGAAAATTAGCTCCAATCATTAGCGGACACCATGTCACGTTTGGAGAGCCCCTGTGTGCCTAAACATTGGAGATCCCCCAGAAATGACCCCATTTTGGAAACTAGTCCACCAAAGGAAATAATCTAGATGTGTGGTGAGGACTTTGAACCCCCAAGTGCTTCACAGAAGTTTATAACGCAGAGCCATGAAAATAAAAAAAAAAAATTATTTTCTCAAAAATGATCTTTTAGCCTGCAATTTTTTATTTTCCCAAGGGTATCAGGAGAAATTTGACCCCTAAATTTGTTGTCCAGTTTCTCCTGAGTACGCTGATACCCCATATGTGGGGGTAAACCACTGTTTGGGCACATGCCGGGGCTCGGAAGTGAAGTAGTGACGTTTTGAAATGCAGACTTTGATGGAATGCTCTGTGGGCGTCACGTTGCGTTTGCAGAGCCCCTGATGTGGATTAACAGTAGAAACCCCCCACAAGTGACCATTTTGGAAACTAGACCCCGAAAGGAACTTATCTAGATGTGTGGTGAGCACTTTGAACCCCCAAGTGCTTCACAGCAGTTTATAATGCAGAGCCGTGAAAATAATAAATATGTTTTCTTTCCTCAAAAATAATTATTTAGCCCAGAATTTTTTAATTTTCCCAAGGGTAACAGGAGAAATTTGACCCCAACATATGTTGTCCAGTTTCTCCTGAGTACGGTGATACCCCATATGTGGGGGTAAACTACTGTTTGGGCACATGCCGGGGCTCGGAATTGAAGTAGTGACGTTTTGAAATGCAGACTTTGATGGAATGCTCTGCGGGCGTCACGTTGCGTTTGCAGAGCCCCTGATGTGGCTAAACAGTAGAAACCCCCCACAAGTGACCCCATTTTGGAAACTAGACCCCGAAAGGAACTTATCTAGATGTGTGGTGAGCACTTTGAACCCCCAAGTGCTTCATAGAAGTATATAATGCAGAGCCGTGAAAATAATAAATACGTTTTCTTTCCTCAAAAATAATTATTTAGCCCAGAATTTTTTATTTTCCCAAGGGTTACAGGAGAAATTGGACCCCAAAAGTTGTTGTTCAGTTTCTCCTGAGTACGCTGATACCCCATGTGTGGAGGTAAACCACTGTTTGGGCACACGTCGGGGCTCAGAAGGGAAGTAGTGACTTTTGAAATGCACACTTTGATGGAATGGTCTGCGGGCGTCACGTTGCGTTTGCAGAGCCCCTGGTGTGCCTAAACAGTAGAAACCCCCCACAAGTGACCCCATTTTAGAAACTAGACCCCTCAAAGAACTTATCTAGATATGTGGTGAGCACTTTGAACCCCCAAGTGCTTCACAGACGTTTACAACGTAGAGCCGTGAAAATAATAAATCATTTTTCTTTCCTCAAAAATGATGTTTTAGCAAGCATTTTTTTATTTTCACAAGGGTAACAGGAGAAATTGGACCCCAGTAATTGTTGCGCAGGTTATCCTGAGTATGCTGGTACCCCATATGTGGGGGTAAACTGTTGTGAATTCTGTGGCTGAATTCACTCCTGTGGTCACAAGTGGTACTGCAGCTTCTGAGCTTCCTCCCTCAGGTGTTCTGGTGAGCTCGTTAACTGCTTCATTACTTAACTCCGCCTGATGCTGCTATCCTTGCTCCTTGTCAATGTTTCAGTGTTGGATCTGAGCTTCTCCTGATTGTTCCTGTGACCTGCTGCTCTGTATAGCTAAGTGCTTTTTGCTTTTTTGTTGCTTTTTTTCTGTCCAGCTTGTCTTTTGTTTTGCTGGAAGCTCTGAGACGCAAAGGGTGTACCGCCGTGCCGTTAGTTCGGCACGGTGGTTTTTTTTTGCCCCCTTTGCGTGGTTTTGCTTTAGGGTTTTTTGTAGACTGCAAAGTTCGCTTTACTGTCCTCGCTCTGTCCTAGAATATCGGGCCCCACTTTGCTGAATCTATTTCATCCCTACGTTTTGTCTTTTCATCTTACTCACAGTCATTATATGTGGGGGGCTGCCTTTTCCTTTGGGGAATTTCTCTGGGGCAAGTCAGGCCTATTTTTCTATCTTCAGGCTAGCTAGTTTCTTAGGCTGTGCCGAGTTGCCTAGGTAGTTGTTAGGCGCAATCCACAGCCGCTTTTAGTTGTGTTTAGGATAGGATCAGGTGTGCAGTCTACAGAGTTTCCACGTCTCAGAGCTCGTTCTTGTATTTTTGGGTATTTGTCAGATCACTGTGTGCGCTCTGATCGCTAAGCACACTGTGTTTCTGGATTGCCTTCATAACACCTGTCATTAGCAAACATAACAGTAAACCACTGTTTGGGCACACGTCAGGGCTCGGAATTGAGGGAGCACCATTTGACTTTTTGAATACGAGATTGGCTGGAATCAATGGTGGTGCCATGTTGCGTTTGGAGACCCCTGATGTGCCTAAACAGTGGTAAACCCTCAATTCTACCTCCAACACTAACCCCAACACACCCCTAACCCTAATCCCAACTGTAGCCATAACCCTAATCACAACCCTAACCCCAACACACCCCTAACCACAACCCTAACCCCAACACACCCCTAACCCTAACCACAACCCTAATTCCAACCCTAACCCTAACCCTAACCACAACCCTAATTCCAACCTGTAGCCATAACCCTAATCACAGCCCTAACCCTAACCCCAACACACCCCTAACCCTAATCCCAACTGTAGCCATAACCCTAATCACAACCCTAACCACAACACACCCCTAACCACAACCCTAATTCCAACTCTAACCCTAAGGTTATGTGCCCACGTTGCGGATTCGTGTGAGATTTTTCAGCATCATTTTTTAAAAATCCACAGGTAAAAGGCACTGCGTTTTACTTGCGGATTTTCCGCGGATTTCCAGTGTTTTTTGTGCGGATTTCACCTGCGGATTCCTATTGAGGAACAGGTGTAAAACGCTGCGGAATCCGCACAAAGAATTGACATGCTGCGGAAAATACAACACAGCGTTTCTGCGCGGTATTTTCCGCACCATGGGCACAGCGGATTTGGTTTCCATATGTTTACATGGTACTGTACACCTGATGGAACACTGCTGCGAATCCGCAGCGGCCAATCCGCTGCGGATCCGCAGCCAAATCCGCACCGTGTGCACATAATTCTAAAGGTATGTGCACACGCTGCGGAAAACGCTGCGGATCCGCAGCAGTTTCCCATGAGTTTACAGTTCAATGTAAACCTATGGGAAACAAAAATCGCTGTACACACGCTGCGGAAAAACTGCACGGAAACGCAGCGGTTTACATTCCGCAGCATGTCACTTCTTTGTGCGGATTCCGCAGCGGTTTTACAACTGCTCAAATAGAAAATCGCAGTTGTAAAACCGCAGTGAAATGCGCAGAAAAAACGTGTTAAATCCGCCATAAATCCGCAGCGGTTTAGCACTGCGGATTTATCAAATCCGCAGCGGAAAAATCCGCAGAGGACCAGAATACGTGTGCACATACCGAAACCCTAACCCTACCCCTAACCCTAACCCTACCCCTAACCCTAGCCCTAACCCTAACCCTACCCCTAACCCTACCCCTAACCCTAGCCCTAACCCTAACCCTACCCCTAACCCTAACCCTAGCCCTACCCCTAACCCTACCCCTAACCCTACCCCTAACCCTAACCCTACCCCTAACCCTAGCCCTAACCCTAACCCTATTCTAACATTAGTGGAAAAAAAAAATTCTTTATTTTTTTATTGTCCCTACCTATGGGGGTGACAAGGGGGGGGGGGGGTCATTTATTATTTTTTTTATTTTGATCACTGAGATAGATTATATCTCAGTGATCAAAATGCACTTTGGAACGAATCTGCCGGCCGGCAGATTCGGCGGGCGCACTGCGCATGCGCCCGCCATTTTGGAAGATGGCGGCGCCCGGGGAGAAGACGGACGGACCCCGGCAGGATCGGTATGTATGATAGGGTGGGGGGGGGAGCATGGGGGGGGTGAATCGGAGCGCGGGAGGGGTGGAACGGAGCACCGGGGGGGTAGAACGGAGCACGGAGGGGGTGGAACGGAGCATGGAGGGGGGTGGATCGGAGTGCAGGGGGGGTGATCAGAGCACGGGGGGAGCGGACAAGAGCACAGGGGGGAGCGGAGCACAGGACAGAGGGGAGCCGGAGCAGTGTACCGGCCAGATCGGAGGGCTGGGGGGGCGATCGGTCGGGTGGGCTGGGGGAACATTAGTATTTCCAGCCATGGCCGATGATATTGCAGCATCGGCCATGGCTGGATTGTAATATTTCACCCGTTATAATAGGTGAAATATTACAAATCGCTCTGATTGGCAGTTTCACTTTCAACAGCCAATCAGAGCGATCGTAGCCACGAGGGGGTGAAGCCACCCCCCCTGGGCTAAACTACCACTCCCCCTGTCCCTGCAGATCGGGTGAAATGGGAGTTAACCCTGTCACCCGATCTGCAGGGACGCGATCTTTCCATGACGCCACATAGGCGTCATGGGTCGGATTGGCACCGACTTTCATGACGCCTACGTGGCGTCAAAGGTCGGGAAGGGGTTAAATAACATGTATCCAGCATTGTCATCAGTTTTCCTCTCCTCAGACATGATTTCCAATTTTTAGTTGGATTTGAGAAAAGAGGTGATGACTAACTGCTGCAATGTCTCACATACATATCACACACAGATATGAGGGTTTCCTGCTCACTTGCCTCTGTGAAGCACATAGTTGAAAGTAGCAGCAGAACGGAGAATATATACTGAGCAGTGTAGCTGTGAATCAAGCAGTAAGGAGAAATAAGCACTTACTAGAAATCAACAGCACCATCTGTTTCTCTTGTGTGTCTCCCTCCCTCTCATCTCCTTTTGCCTCCTCCTCTTTTTGTACACTGCAAGCAACTGATCCCACAGTGAGTTGGCAGTTCAATTTGTTTGAGCAGTACAGAGTTCAGCTGTATTTCTGAGGTAATGACCAGTTTCTGAGCCATTGTGAGGAGAGGTGGCTCTGAAGTTAAATATCTATGATAAGAAAAATACATAGTGTACAATATTTTTTATACTATTAATTTATGGAAAGTTTTTTGAAACCTAAGTGACCATTTGAGCTCACATCCCACTAGCAAAAGAGACCTCTCAAAAACTGTATTTACTTAAAGGCCATGTTGTCGAATAGTTTTTTTTTTTGTTGTTGTTGTTTCGTGTGTGCTTTGACCGCTTATGGCTGTAGGAACAATAAAAGTAGACAGCGTTTTTTAAAATATGCCTGGAAAAATCTCACCTACCGTAAGAGACAGCAATCTTGTCATTCGTAGATGAACTATCCCTTAGGCCAGTTTCACGTGGGTGTAAAATGAGCAGATGTTAGTGTTCATATTCTGGCTGCATCACCCCGTCTCATCATTCTTTTGAACCATGCTTGTATATAAGATTGGCTCTATAGAAATGGCAGGGGTGCAGAAGTTGTGGCCCTGTGAGACCAGCCTTCCAATGTGTTAATTGGCACTTGCTTTCCATGGTGATATACACTCCTATTTTGCTGTAACAGTTGCTATCAGATTGATCAGCATTTGCATAATTATGTCATTATCCTGACGCATGTGTACTTGTACATTGTACAATGTGCGATGCATACATAGGCACTACTAATAGCAGACAGATGCAAAGCATTTGCATAGCACTTAAGGCTGCAAAGGCAACTTAATTCTTCCTAATTTAATTCCTAATTGGAGATTTGCATTGACGTTCCTCAGAAAAAGCAGGTCAGGGAGGGTGCAGTAATCTACAAGCATGGTCACGTATTACAAGTGGTGGATGCGGACTGAACAGTAGAAGCTATGCCTGAGGAAATTGAGGAACTGAAGCTGTTACCTTTTACACAATAAAAACTAACATGGAAACTGTATCTTATCACGTCTCAGGACAGTTCAAAGTTATGCTGTCTGTCATTGCGCTGTAATACTGAACACTGGTCCCTTGTGGAGTAGGACACCTGTACTGGTGGTAACAGGAACTGATTATGTGTTCTAGCAATGAAGTCAAAGAGGTGAAGAAGATATATTTAAATATTTTATTAAGTGACACCATATCCTGTATATAGCAAAGATTTACGGTACATCCGTTCTTCTCCTAATAGACTTTATAGTGCAATGGTGGATCTACCTAACCAGGACATGGCATATACAGTGGAGGAAGCTGCTAGAATGGCACTTCATGGCTGTAACCGCAACCTTGGCATCAGGACATGACATGACACCTAACTGCAAATGTAGTCTTTCTTAGCCATAATCCCATTATTTATTCTAAAAACTTATACAGCACCATTAATTTCACTGCACTTTACACACATTATCATCGCTGTCCCCATTGGTACTCACAAGCTAGATTTCCTATCAGTAAATTTTTGGAGTGTGGGAGGAAACTGAAGAACCCAGAGGAAACCCACATAAACACGAGGAGAACATACAAACTCCTTGCAGATGTTGTCCTTGGTGGGATTTGAACCCAGGACCCCAGGCCTGCAAAGCAACAGTGCTAAGAACTGAGCCACCGTACTACTGCAGCGCCCCAGAGTCCTGGTCGTTGCAGTAATGTCGTTCTTCCACCAGGGGGAGTGATGTTACGTCTGATGGCACCGAAGGAGTTCACCCTGCCAGGTATCACAGCCACACACACTTCATATGCCGGTCCACCAGGGGGAGTTAAGGGTTCTATGTACTAGGCCACGACTCACAAAGGGTAAAACTGGTGGGTTGGTTAGGAAGTCAGTGAGTTGGAGCCAGGAGGAGGAGAGGGAGAGAAGCAGCCTGGGTTCGGCCCAAGGAATTCCTGTCAGGCAGACAGAGGAACAAGGAAGAACATCAGCGGCTCAGCAGGAAGGACACGGAGCTGCGTCTGCAACCCATGCGGCAGCCTCCTAATAATAATAATAATAATAATAATTTTATTTATATAGCGCCAACATATTCCGCAGCGCTTTACAAATTATAGAGGGGACTTGTACAGACAATAGACATTACAGCATAACAGAAATACAGTTCAAAACAGATACCAGGAGGAGTGAGGGCCCTGCTCGCAAGCTTACAAACTATGAGGAAAAGGGGAGACACGAGAGGTGGATGGTAACAATTGCTTTAGTTATTCGGACCGGCCATAGTGTAAGGCTCAGGTGTTCATGTAAAGCTGCATGAACCAGTTAACTGCCTAAGTATGTAGCAGTACAGACACAGAGGGCTAATACTGCATAAAGTGTATGAGAACATGATGCGAGGAACCTTTTTTTTTTTTTTTTTTTATTATAAATAGGCCACACAGGGATCGTTAGGTTAATGCATTGAGGCGGTAGGCCAGTCTGAACAAATGAGTTTTTAGGGCACGCTTAAAACTGTGGGGATTGGGGATTAATCGTATTAACCTAGGTAGTGCATTCCAAAGAATCGGCGCAGCACGTGTAAAGTCTTGGAGACGGGAGTGGGAGGTTCTGATTATTGAGGATGCTAACCTGAGGTCATTAGCGGAGCGGAGAGCACGGGTAGGGTGGTAGACTGATACCAGGGAGGAGATGTAGGGTGGTGCTGAGCCATGGAGTGCTTTGTGGATGAGGGTAGTAGTTTTGTACTGGATTAAAGGAAGTGTGCCGAAGTGAGTGAGCACCGAAGTCATAGCAACAGGAGTAAAACATCAGTGGGAGACCAGCTAGAAGCAGGCTGCCTGAGCGCAGATCCGGTGGCCGGAACACCAAGGGAGTAATAGACTACGCTTTACTTCAGAGACCGGTAGGGCAGTTGATTCCAAGTTGGCTGTCCGACCTTAACACCTAAGCAGACAAGGTGGCAACGTGGAGGAGGGGCGTCTCTAGGGTCCCTATAAAATAGCCTCAGGCCACCACCGTCATACGGGTTATATCCTATCCATGTGGGGGACAGAGAGAGAAGTAACAAGAGTGAGGACCTTATGGTAGCTAATGCAAGTAGGGACCTACTACGTTACTGTGCGCAAGGGGAAGGCTACTGATTTCCACCTGGATAAGGGGACTCTGGAATTGCTATCAGACTGGCTGGACCCTGCCTACCCTGTCATCCGGCACTCTGGACTGTGGATGCTGAAGCCTTCATTAAAGGTAAAGAGACTGCACCCATTGTGTCCTCGTTATTTACCGCACCTTGCACCATCCACCATCAACATCTACACTTCTGGGAAGCCCTGGGGATATACTTCACCTGTGGAAAGGTATACCATCTAGCTGCCATAACATCACCCCAGCGGACCCCTGAGCAGCGTCGGTCACCCTGACCGAATACCACAGGTGGCGTCACTCACGAACACTACCGTTATCTACGAACTCTGCCTTTTATTGGGTGCCCCCCATAGGGCCACGGTCCGGGTCGGGCCACCGTGACATCCTCGCTGAGGGAACTGAAGGACCCGGTACCGAGTACCCCATTGCCCTTACGTGGGGGCAATTCATTACCCTTAATCACTATTTCCTACAGGTGTAGTTCATAGCAGAAAGAAGAGAAGGTGCATTGCATCGCATGGTGTTTCAAAGGAGTCGTAGGAAAAATAAGCAGAGCAGTCACCATACAGGCATAGAGAACTTTACTATGGTGAGAAGAGCACAATATCATGGGTTGGAGTTTAGATCTTTTGCTTACTGGACTTTAGTGAAGTTATCTGGGGAAGATGGAAGCTCCCAAGGTAATGTGCTGGGCTGTGCTAAGGGTTGAGAGAAGAACCAAGATGTTCAGTGATTTCAGCAAGGCAGGAAATGTGCGTGATATTGTGTGCTACTAAAGAAATGTCCATGAAGATGTATATCTACTATCCACTATATATATTTCATCTTAGGTTATTCTTCTGTAAAAGGAAGTTTGTTTTTGATCTGTGGTCTCCCACACTGAAGTCCTTAACATCTGTTCCTGGCCTACCGAATACAGCAGCACCATGCAGTCTACAGAGTCGTATCACCGAAGTAACACAAGTCCAGACACACAGCCAGAACCCCTATTTTCATGATGTATGCAGGGGTGTGGAAGATGAATACCTCACCTATGGCTACAGCCCTGTGCCCCGTGCCCCGTTACACCTTCACACAGTTACTTTGAGCCTGATTCTCTAAATCAGTGGGGTATTTAGTGCGTAAAACAATAACAGCATCCGGTATGCAATAAACGATAACCGCATGGTGCACACTAACGACTTCAACAACAAAGTACCTCTGTGTGCAAATTACCATTATTTTGGATTATGCACATAATATCCTAAAGCTCCGATTTGTGCTCATTGCCCTAATAATCAGCCCACTTAAACCTTGTCGTTGTTCAGTGTCATTATGCAACTAAAATTACTTGTCACAGATTTGTGATAATCCTCCGTCATTTCTGTAAGGGATCGTGGTGAATAATGATTTAGTCATCTAATAATTGCGTTCTGTACACATCATGTTAATGAAGAGGTTAACCCAGCTGTGGATAGAACAAAGAGGGTACAGAGACAGTGCCAGGAATAGCACCCAGTTAGTCCTTTGTGTGAAGGGAATTAGTTATGACAGCTGATAGATGCGGACACTGTTAGAATACCAAAAGTCATGGACATTCCAGGAAATCACATCTACATTAGCCATGTCTGTTCTTTATTTAGCCAACTTACTCCAATGGCGGTTTACCTGCTCAATCGGAAGATACTGCAAAGGAAAAATCTTGTGACAACTCTGTACAGCACAACTGAAAGCAAAACTTTACAGGGGGCAACATGTCAGCGAACCTAAACCTGGTGTCTCTTAAAATTGTACTATACTATAAGGTGGTAGCGGTCAGGGTAAAAAACTGAGCTGTTCCCTTCACCAGCGCTGCTTCTCAGCCATTTCTCCAGTCCTTGATGATTTGTTGCAGCCAGGGCCGGACTGGCCATCTGACAATTCTGGCAAATGCCAGAAGGGCCTGTCTGGTCTGCTATGTTATTAACAGAATCAGTGTTCTCTGCCAAGAGTTGTGACGGAGGTATCATTAGAAATATTGGTCTTGTAGTAAATCTTGCTTTCCTCCATGCAGGGTAATATTAGTAATATATCCCATCTTGCGCTTGGGGATGGGGACAACATGGGCCTGTGTGATTTCAAATGCCAGGGCTGAATTTCAGCCCCAGTCCGTACCTGGTTGCAGTGGTGACATTATGTCTATGGTGCTATTAACCACCGCTGTCTATCACTAGGATCAGCGGTTTGTGACATCTATACGAGGTATACAGATGTATTGTCACCATTGCAGCAGATCAACAAAGAGGAGAGCAATGAAGCAGAGGCAACGCTAGAGTTAAGGAAGGTGACAAACAGCTCCGCTTTATATTTTAGACTTCTGAAACCCTATGGTACGATAACATTTTTATATAAAACTGTATGCTTTATTAAATAGACCTGATGAGGCTGGTGTGCATGTTTTGAAAATCCATGCCAGAATGGCTGTATAATCAGGGTAAACTTTAAAAAAATGATTAACAGGGGGCATGAATCTACTTCAAGACTGAATACAGACTCCGTAGACTGTTGGACTCGACTTTGGTATTGTTGGGGGCAGTGCTTATCTCGGCGCCAGGCATTTTAATAATCATTGACAATTCCATCACCTGATCCTCCATTGATCAAAATTTCTGACATGTCTATGATATATCCAAAGTTTCTTAAAATGACAGTTAGACTTTGATTTTGTTTTCAGAGCAATCAATTAGACTTTTCTCTTATTGCCTTTAATTTAATGATGACAGCAGTTAAATGTGCACTATACTTTCTCTTGTAACACAGTTTTATGTAGTTTCTATTTAGACTCAAAGCTTCGTAAAGACATCTCAGGTAATAAAAAACAACCAAACATGGTGTATCTGGGTCTCGATTATGACTTTGGTGGTGACAGAAGTGGCACAGACAAAGATCACAATGTGCCGCTGCTACACCGTAGGTTAATGCAGGTTAATGGGGTCTCGTTGTAACCCACAATGTGCCGTGAATGTGACAAGTAGGTTGCAAAAAGCCTGAACCAACTGGATTTTTTGTGACTTGCTTGTCACAGTCGCAGAACTTTCAGGCTATGTTCCCACGATGCGCTTTTGATGAGTTTTTGATGTTACACTTTTTCTGCACCTATTAAATACATTGATCTACTTGTGTTTTTTTCATGCCTTTTTATTGTGTTTTGGACACCGTCTTTTGTGTCTTGGTTATATATCATGTTTTAAACAAAACTGCTTTATTTTTTATACCTCTTAATATTTGGCTTTGACAAAACTTTATTGAAACAGTGATAGTGATGTGCGATTTCCATGTGTTTTTGATGCGTTTCTGCCAAGGAAATGCACTAAAAATGCATGTGCATTTTCACCTGTGGATTTCCTGCATCGAATGCAATTTTGTGGGGAAAATCTGCACAGAAAACTCAGTGAGCAGGAGAAATTGACACGTTGCTGTTTTAAAACACCAACCACAGGTCAGTTTACGCTGAATAAAAAAGCAAAGTAGACCTGAGATTCCAAAGATCCAATCCACTTTGCTGGAACCATAAGACGTAATGTCAAAAACTCATCGTGGGCACCAGCATTACCCTGCGATGTAACGGTGGCATAGCACAATCTTTGGTCGCACGATCTGCATCACTGCTAGAGTCACCATGTTGTCCAGACTTATGGTATTTCCTGTGATATTTTTACTCAGAGACAGATAATATGGAATTTTCTGCAGCCATCCTATTTGCCCATAAGTCGGTCACTAGAGCTAACTGAGCAATAAAAGGTTATGTACAGTGCCTTACGAAAGTATTCAGCTCCCTGGAACTTTTCAACCTTTTCCCACATATCATGCTTCAAACATAAAGATACCAAATGTAAATTTTTGGTGAGGAATCAACAAAAAGTGGAACACATTTGTGAAGTTGAACGAAATTTATTGGTTATTTTAAATTTTTGTGGAAATTCAAAAACTGAAAAGTGGGGTGTGCAATATTATTCGGCCCCTTTACTTTCAGTGCAGCAAACTCACTCCAGAAGGTCATTGTGGATCTCTGAATGATCCAATGTTGTCCTAAATGCCTAATGATGATAAATATAATCCATCTGTGTGTAGTCAAATCTCCGTATAAATGCACCTGCTC
Source organism: Ranitomeya imitator (assembly GCF_032444005.1). NCBI lineage: Eukaryota > Metazoa > Chordata > Amphibia > Anura > Dendrobatidae > Ranitomeya > Ranitomeya imitator. The sequence continues at coordinate 414,482,653 of NC_091285.1, forward strand.
TGTGATAGTCTCCGGGTTCTGTTTGAAGCACAGAGAGCATCATGAAGACCAAGGAACACAACAGGCAGGTCCGTGATACTGTTGTGGAGAAGTTTAAAGCTGGATTTGGAAACAAAATGATTTCCAAAACTTTCAACATCCCAAGGAGCGCTGTGCAAGTGATCATATTGAAATGGAAGGAGTACCATACCACTGCAAGTCTACCAAGACCCGGCCGTCCCTCTAAACTTTCATCTCAAACAAGGAGAAGACTGATCAGAGATGCAACCAAGAGTCCCATGATCACTCTGGATGAACTGCAGAGATCTACAGCTGAGGTGGGACAGTGTTGTGAATTCTGTTGTCGGGCTCCCTCCTGTGGTCATGAATGGTACTTCGGCTGGTTCTGTCCATGGACTTCCTCTGGTGGGTGTTTCTGAGTTTCCTTTCACAGGTGACAAGGTTAATTCGTTAGCTGCTGCTCTATTTGACTCCACTTAGATCTTTGCTCCACGCCACCTGTCAATGTTTCAGTATTGGTCTAGTTCACTCCTGGATCGTTCTTGTGACCTGTCTTCCCATCAGAAGCTAAGTTCCAGCTTGTATTTCTTTTGTTTGCTATTTTTCTGTCCAGCTTGCTATGTAATTTGTTGTCTTGCTTGCTGGAAGCTCTGGGACGCAGAGGGAGCGCCTCCGCACCGTGAGTCAGTGCGGAGGGTCTTTTTGCACCCTCTGCGTGGTCTTTTTGTAGGTTTTTGTGCTGACCGCAAAGTAACCTTTCCTATCCTCGGTCTGTTCAGTAAGTCGGGCCTCACTTTGCTTAATCTATTTCATCTCTGTGTTTGTATTTTCATCTTTACTCACAGTCATTATATGTGGGGGGCTGCCTTTTCCTTTGGGGAATTTCTCTGACGCAAGGTAGGCTTTATTTTCCTATCTTCAGGGCTAGCTAGTTTCTTAGGCTGTGCCGAGTTGCATAGGGAGCGTTAGGCGCAATCCACGGCTATTTCTAGTGTGGTTGATAGGTTTAGGGATTGCGGTCAGCAGAGTTCCCACGTCCCAGAGCTCGTCCTTTATTATCAGTAACTATCAGGTCATTCCGTGTGCTCTTAACCACCAGGTCCATTATTGTCCTGACCACCAGGTCATAACAGTACAGGTGGCCCAAAGTACTAATGCATCTCAATAGAGGGATAAGAGAAGTTCTGAGACCATTTTTTTTTCTTTGCAGTGTGTTTTGTCTCAATTTTCCCCTTTACCTCTGGGTGGTTCAGGACACTGGTGTAAACATGGACATTCAAGGTCTGTCCTCTTGGATGGATAATCTCACTACAAGGATACAAAACATTCAAGATTTTGTGGTTCAGAATCCGATGTCAGAGCCTAAGATTCCTATTCCTGATTTGTTTTTTGGTGATAGATCTAAGTTCTTGAATTTCAAAAATAATTGTAAATTGTTTCTTGCCTTGAAACCTCGCTCCTCAGGTGACCCTGTTCAACAAGTAAAGATCATTATTTCTTTGTTATGTGGGGACCCTCAAGACTGGGCATTTTCCCTTGCGCCAGGAGATCCGGCATTGCGTGATGTTGATGCGTTTTTCCTGGCGCTTGGATTGCTTTATGACGAACCTAATTCAGTGGATCAGGCAGAGAAAATCTTGCTGGCTCTGTGTCAGGGTCAGGATGAAGCGGAGATATATTGTCAGAAGTTTAGAAAGTGGTCTGTGCTCACTCAGTGGAATGAATGTGCCCTGGCAGCAATCTTCAGAAAGGGTCTCTCTGAAGCCCTTAAGGATGTCATGGTGGGGTTTCCCATGCCTGCTGGTCTGAATGAGTCTATGTCCTTGGCCATTCAGATCGATCGACGCTTGCGTGAGCGTAAAGCTGTGCACCATTTGGCGGTACTATCTGAGCATGGGCCTGAGCCTATGCAATGTGATAGGACTTTGACCAGAGCTGAACGGCAAGAACACAGACGTCGGAATGGGCTGTGTTTTTACTGTGGTGAATCCACTCATGCTATTTCCGATTGTCATAAGCGCACTAAGCGGTTCGCTAGGTCTGCCACCATTGGTACGGTACAGTTTAAATTTCTATTGTCTGTTACTCTGATTTGCTCTTTGTCATCCTATTCTGTTATGGCATTTGTGGATTCAGGCGCTGCCCTGAATTTGATGGACTTGGAGTATGCTAGGCGCTGTGGTTTTTTCTTGGAGCCCTTGCAGTATCCTATTCCATTGAGAGGAATTGATGCTACGCCTTTGGCCAAGAATAAGCCTCAGTATTGGACCCAATTGACCATGTGCATGGCTCCTGCACATCAGGAGGATATCCGCTTTCTGGTGTTGCATAATCTGCATGATGTGGTCGTTTTGGGGTTGCCATGGCTACAGGTTCATAATCCAGTATTGGACTGGAAATCTATGTCTGTGTCCAGCTGGGGTTGCCAGGGGGTACATGGTGATGTTCCATTTTTGTCTATTTCGTCTTCCACTCCTTCTGAAGTTCCAGAGTTTTTGTCGGATTATCGGGATGTATTTGATGAGCCCAAAGCCAGTGCCCTACCTCCTCATAGGGATTGTGATTGTGCAATTAATTTGATTCCTGGTAGTAAGTTTCCTAAGGGCCGATTGTTCAATTTATCTGTGCCAGAACACGCCGCTATGCGGAGTTATATAAAGGAATCCTTGGAGAAAGGCCATATTCGCCCGTCGTCATCACCGTTAGGAGCAGGGTTCTTTTTTGTGGCCAAGAAGGATGGTTCTTTGAGACCTTGCATTGATTACCGCCTTCTTAATAAAATTACAGTCAAATTGCAGTATCCTTTGCCGTTGCTGTGTGATTTGTTTGCTCGTATTAAAGGTGCTAGTTGGTTCACCAAGATAGATCTTCGAGGGGCGTATAATCTTGTGCGAATTAAACAAGGCGATGAATGGAAAACAGCATTTAATACGCCCGAGGGCCATTTTGAGTACCTGGTTATGCCATTCGGGCTTTCCAATGCTCCATCAGTATTTCAGTCCTTTATGCATGACATCTTCCGAGAGTACCTGGATAAATTCCTGATTGTGTATTTGGATGATATTTTGGTCTTTTCGGATGATTGGGAGTCTCATGTGAAGCAGGTCAGAATGGTGTTCCAGGTCCTTCGTGCGAATTCCTTGTTTGTGAAGGGGTCAAAGTGTCTCTTTGGAGTTCAGAAGGTTTCATTTTTGGGGTTCATTTTTTCCCCTTCTACTATTGAGATGGACCGTGTTAAAGTCCAGGCCATTTACGATTGGACTCAGCCGACATCTGTGAAGAGCCTGCAGAAGTTCCTGGGCTTTGCTAATTTTTATCAGCGCTTCATCGCTAATTTTTCTACTGTTGCTAAACCGTTGACTGATTTGACCAAGAAGGGTGCTGATGTGGTCAATTGGTCTTCTGCGGCTGTAGAGGCTTTTCAGGAGTTGAAGCGTCGTTTTTCTTCTGCCCCTGTGTTGTGCCAGTCAGATGTTTCGCTTCAGTTTCAGGTTGAGGTTGATGCTTCTGAGATTGGAGCAGGGGCTGTTTTGTCGCAAAGAAGTTCTGATGGCTCGGTGATGAAGCCATGTGCTTTCTTTTCTAGAAAGTTTTCACCTGCTGAGCGTAACTATGATGTTGGTAATCGAGAATTTATGGCCATAAAGTGGGCATTCGAGGAGTGGCGTCATTGGCTGGAAGGAGCCAAGCATCGCGTGGTGGTCTTGACAGATCACAAGAATTTGACTTACCTTGAGTCTGCCAAACGGTTGAATCCGAGACAGGCTCGATGGTCGTTATTTTTCTCCCGTTTTGATTTTGTGGTTTCGTACCTTCCGGGCTCTAAGAATGTGAAGGCTGATGCCCTGTCAAGGAGTTTTGTGCCTGACTCTCCGGGTGTTCCTGAGCCGGCGGGTATTCTCAAAGAGGGGGTAATTTTGTCTGCCATCTCCCCTGATTTGCGGCGGGTGCTGCAAAAATTTCAGGCTGATAGACCTGACCGTTGCCCAGCGGAGAAACTGTTTGTCCCTGATAGATGGACTAGTAGAGTTATCTTTGAGATTCATTGTTCTGTGTTGGCTGGGCCTCCTGGAATCTTTGGTACCAGAGATTTGGTGGCTAGATCCTTCTGGTGGCCGTCTTTGTCGCGGGATGTGCGTTCTTTTGTGCAGTCCTGTGGGACTTGTGCTCGGGCTAAGCCCTGCTGTTCTCGTGCCAGTGGGTTGCTTTTGCCCTTGCCGGTCCCGAAGAGGCCCTGGACGCATATTTCTATGGATTTTATTTCGGATCTCCCCGTCTCTCAAAAGATGTCGGTCATTTGGGTGGTTTGTGATCGCTTTTCTAAGATGGTCCACTTGGTACCTTTGTCTAAATTGCCTTCCTTCTCTGATTTGGTGCCATTATTTTTTCCAGCATGTGGTTCGTTTACATGG